>NW_019944688.1:0-11572 GCF_002910315.2 Salvelinus sp. IW2-2015
CTTTTCTATAGAGAAACACATTCAAGTTTTTGGGACGGATTCTCCTGTCTGGGCCGGAGTTTGACAAATCTGTGCCATGAATGTTACTAATTGGTGGCTTTCTCGTAGAAAGTCTCTGTTTTTAAGTTATGCGTCTCATGGAGTAACAGAGTGACAGAGTGACAGGGTGATAGGGTGACAGGTGTGACAGAGTGACAGGGTGACAGGGTGACAGAGTGACAGGGTGACAGAGTAACAGAGTAACAGAGTGACAGAGTGACAGAGTGAAGAGTGACAGAGTGACAGAGTAACAGAGTAACAGAGGTGACAGAGTAACGAGTGACAGAGTGACAGAGTGACAGAGTGAAGGGTGACAGGTGAAGGGTGATAGGGTACACAGGGTGACAGCGTAACAGGGTGACAGCGTAACAGGGTGACAGAGTGACAGCGGCTCCAAGGAAGGGGTGCATCCCAAATGGCACCCTGTTCCCTTTATAGTGCACGGTCAAGTGAATAGGGCACCATTTCAGACACACCCATAGTGTGACTGTCTGACCCACCCAGGTCCCAATTACCGCGGGTGTAATGCCCCTGGTGTAGTGGAGGGAGAAGTCAGACGCAGGAGACAGAGAGTTCAGAGTAGCGTATACTTTAATCACCACATAGGTGAAAAACGACACCACTTAAACAAATGCCCCAAAACACAGGGGAACTAAACAGTTCCGAAAATAACCAACATACACGATCAACTGTGACTTACAGCGTGTACACCAGTACACATCAAACAATCCCGCACACCCAGCAGGCGGGCCGGCTTGCACAGAACGCAAGAGAAGTGACACAATTTCCCTAGTTAAGAGAAATTCATGTTAGCAGGCAATATTAATAACTAAATATGCAGGTTTAAAAATATATACTTGTGTATTGATTTTAAAAAAGGCATTGATGTTCATGGTTAGGTACATTGGTGCAACGACAGTGCTTTTTTCGCGAATGCGCTTGTTAAATCACCCGTTTGGCGAAGTAGGCTGTGATTCAATGATAAATTAACAGGCACCGCATCGATTATATGCAACGCAGGAAAAGCTAGAAAAACTAGTTATATCATCAACCATGTGTGGTTAACTAGTGATTATGTTAAGATGGATTGTTTTGTATAAGATATGTTTAATGCTAGCTAGCACCTTAMCTTGGCTCCTTGCTGCACTCGCATAACAGGTAGTCAGCCTGCCWCGCAGTCTCCTTGTGGAGTGCAATGTAATCGGCCATAATCGGTGTSCAAAAATATTGATTACCGATTGTTATGAAAACTTGAAATCGGCCCTAATTAATCGGCCATTCCGATAAATCGGTCGACCTCTAGACTTGACCTTATGGTAAGGGACTTGACCTGATAGTAAGGGATTTGACCTTATAGTAAGGGACTTGACCTTATATTTAGGGACTTGACCTTATATTTAGGGACTTGACCTTATATTTAGGGACTTGACCTGATAGTAAGGGACTTGACCTGATAGTAAGGGACTTGACCTTATATTTAGGGACGTTACCTTATAGTAAGGGACTTGACCTGATAGTAAGGGACTTGACCTGATAGTTAGAGAATTTACCTTATAGTAAGGGACTTGACCTGATAGTAAGGGACTTGACCTTATATTTAGGGACTTGACCTTATAGTAAGGGACTTGACCTGATAGTTAGGGACTTGACCTGATAGTAAGGGACTTGACCTGATAGTAAGGGACTTGACCTGATAGTAAGGGACTTGACCTGATAGTAAGGGACTTGACCTGATAGTTAGAGACTTGACCTGATAGTTAGAGAATTTACCTTATAGTAAGGGACTTGACCTGATGGTAAGGGTCTGAATACTTTCCGAATGCGCTGTATATATCAAGTCAAAGATCATTCGGCAATGAGCAATGGGACGTCGAAAGGACAGGGAGCTTCGGAGCCAGCCAGACTGTCGAAAGGAAGGAAAAAATGTTGGCCGGGAAGGCAAACGATAAAATGTCGGTCCACCGGTTCACGCCACGTATATGAGTTAGTGCCGTGACGCAGGCGAGCGAGTTTCATTCCACAAATACACACATGCAAGAAAACAACAGGTCCTACGACCTTGTCAGCTTGCTATGGCTTGGACACAATTTTTTATAGCTGTGGGAGAAAGGGCATGTGTGGGGATAAGGCAACCCAAGCAACAGATTGATTCATCAATTCCCACTGTCCCTACTGTCACCCTCGTGTCCCTACTGTCACCCTCGTGTCCCTACTGTCACCCTCGTGGAAGAGGAAATACAACTATTAAACCTAATTGGAAAAGGGTCACTTACTGGGCAGAGACAAGAACGGTACAGGAAGGGAGGGAGAGAGAGAGGCGAGGACAGGGAAGGAAAATGGAGAGAGGGAGGTAGAGAGGTAGAGAGAGAGGCGAGGACAGGGAAGGAATATGGAGAGAGGGAGGGAGAGAGGCGAGGAAGGAATATGGAGAGAGGGAGGGAGAGAGGTAGAGAGAGAGGCGAGGACAGGGAAGGAAATATGGAGAGAGGGAGGGAGAGAGGTAGAGAGAGAGGACAGGACAGGGCAAGGAAAATTGAGAGAGGGAGGGAGAGAGAGGTAGAGAGAGAGGCGAGGACAGGGAAGGAATAATGGTAGAGAGGGAGGGAGAGAGGTAAGGAGAGAGGCGAGGACAGGGAAGGAAATGGAGAGAGGGAGGTAGAGAAGGTAAGAGAGAGGCGAGGACAGGGAAGGAATAAGGAGAGAGGGAGGGAGAGAGGTAGAGAAGAGGCGAGGACAGGGAAGGAAAATGGAGAGAGGGAGGTAGAGAGGTAGAGAGAGAGGCGAGGACAGGGAAGGAATAATGGAGAGGAAGGGAGAGAGAGTAGAGAGAGAAGGCGAGGACAGGGAAGGAATATGGAGAGAGGGAGGAGAGAGGTAGAGAGAGAGGTGAGGACAGGGCAGGAAAATTGAGAGAGGGAGGGAAGAAGGTAGAGAGGAGGGAGGACAGGAAAGGAATATGGAGAGAGGAGGGAGGTAGAGAAAGAAACGAAGACAGGGGAAGGATTATGAGAGAGAGGGAGGGAAGAGAGGTAGAGAGAGAGGTGGAACAGGGAAGGAAAATGGAGAAGGGAGTAGAGAGGTAGAGAGAGAGGCGAGGACAGGGAAGGAATATGGGAGAGAGGGAGGGAGAGAAGGCGAGGACAGGGAAGGAATATGGAGAGAGGGAGGGAGAAGAGGTAGAGAAGAGGCGAGGACTAGGGAAGAAATATGGAAGAGGGAGGGAAGAGGTAGAGAGAGAGGCGAGGAAGGGCAGGAAAATTGGAAGAGGGGAGGAGAGAGGTAGAGAGAGAGGCGAGGACAGGGAAGGAATTGGAGAGAGGGAGGAGAGAGGTAGAGAGAGAGGCGAGGACAAGGAAGGAAAATGGAGAGGAGGGAGGTAGAGAGGTCAGAGAGAGAGGCGAGGACAGGGAAGGAATATGGAGAGAGGGAGGGGAGAGGTAAGAGAAGAGGCGAGACAGGAAGGAAAATGGAGAGAGGGAGGTAGAGAGGTTAGAGGAGAGATCGAGGAACAGGGACAGGAATATGGAGAGAGGTAGGGAGAGAGGTAGAGAGAGGAGGCGAGGACAGGGGAAGGAATATGGAGAGAGGGAGGGAGAGAGGTAAGAGAGAGAGGTGAGGACAGGGCAGGAAAATGAGAGAGGGAGGGGAGAGAGGTAGAGAGAGAGGCGAGGACAAGGAAAGGAATTATGGAAGAGAGGGAGGGGGTAGAGAAAGAAGCGAAGACAGGGAAGGATTAATGGAGAAGAGGGAGGGAGAGAGGTAGAGAGAGAGGTGAGGACAGGGAAGGAAATCGGAGAGAGGGAGGGAGAGAGGTAGAGAGAGAAGGTGAGGCCAGGGAACGGAATATGGAGAGAGGGAGGGAGAGAGGTAGAGAGAGGCGAGGACAGGGAAGGAATATGGAGGTAGAGGGAGAGAGGTAGAGAGGAGGTGAGGACAGGGAAGGGAATATGGAGAGAGGGAAGGTAGAGAGGTAGATGAGAGAGGCGAGGACAGGGAAGGAATTATGGAGAAGAGGGAGGGAGAGAGGTAGAGAGAGAGTGAGGACAGGGAAGGAATATGTAAGAGAGTAGAGAGAGAGGCGAGGACAGGAAAGGAATATGGAGAGAGGAGGAGGTAGAGAAAGAA
Organism: Salvelinus sp. IW2-2015; assembly: GCF_002910315.2. NCBI lineage: Eukaryota > Metazoa > Chordata > Actinopteri > Salmoniformes > Salmonidae > Salvelinus > Salvelinus sp. IW2-2015. The sequence continues at coordinate 4,165 of NW_019944688.1, forward strand.
GCGAGGACAGGAAGAATATGGAGGAGGGAGGGAGAAGAGTAAGAGAGAGAAGCGAGGACAGGGAAGGAAGGGGGAAGAAGAGAGGAGGAGGGTCTGAAGCGAGGGAACCACAACACTACTCACAACCACATGAGAGGTGAACAGGAAGGATAGCAGGATATCATCACGGCTACTGGGCTTGGCGCGCCACCTGAGGACCTTCCTTGCTGGATTGGAGGAGCCAGCTTTCCTGCTCTTCTTTGGCCTTTCCCTGTGTCTGTCTGGCCGTCTACCGTGCTGGCTGTCTGACGTCCTGTCAATCTCGAGACAAAAAGTCAAGAATATTACCCGGGATGAAGTTAAGAAGCGCATCCCCACGGTTCGGACGAAACAGATACAAGAGGAGATGACAAGAAGTAACGAAGTAATGACGGAGAGGTAATGGAAAAGGACAGTAGAGAGGAAGAGAGGTAATGGGACAAGGACAGTAAGGAGGAGAGGAGGTAATGGGACAAGGACAGTAGAGAGGAGAGGAGGTAATGGGACAAGGACAGTAGAGAGAGAGGAGGTTATGGGACAGGAAGTAGAGAGGAGAGAGGTAATGGACAAGGACAGTAGAGGGAGGAGGTAATGGACAAGGAACAGTACAGAGAGAGAAGGTATGGGACAAGGACAGTACAGAGGAGAGAAGGTAATGGGACAAGGAAAGTAGAGAGGAGAGGGAGGTAATGGACAAGGACAGTAGAGAGGAGAGAAGGTAATGGGACAAGACAGTAGAGAGGCAGAGGAGGTAATGGGACAAGACAGTAGAGAGGAGAGGAGAGATGTAATGGGACAAGGACAGTAGAGAGGAGAGAAGGTAATGGGACAAGGACAGTAGAGAGGAGAGGAGGTAATGGGACAAGGACAGTAGAGAGAAGAAAAAACAAGGGGACCATAGAACAGGAAAGGAGAGGAGAGAACATTGAGAAGAGAAGGCCCATGAATGACAAAGGTATGAACAGAGTCAACTCATAGAGCTTCTGGATATTTATGGGTCTCTAACCTACGCGTTCTGAACCTAATCATTTGACTGACAGCTCATAACCTCCTTGTGGCTCCGCTTCCGGTGACGTACGGTGTCACATAGGACGACATCGGAAGAGATACCTGCGCTCACACTGCTGCACAGGTTGAACCACTTGTACCTGTCATCAGTCTATTGCACCTGTTGGCCCTGTTTCGCTCCCTACCCCTTCAATGTTTGCTGATCTGACGGGTATGCACAGGTATAAGCAGTGTAATGGTTTAGCTTCCACCTCATTGCTTCCACCTTACAGACATCGAAGGGTTATAGGACCAAGGGGAAGGGGTAAGGAGCCAATGGGGACCGGCTGTCTATCTTATTATTTGACCCCCTTCTTGTGTATTTATGGTAATTGCAACTGTAGGCACAGATGGTTAGACTTAGTAGAAGGTTTATAAATCAAACAACTGATGTCAATTGCCACACATGGCTCTTCCCACTGAGCACCAACAGCGTATGCCTTGTAAATCCATTAGCAGTTGTCTCCTCTGCAGTATGCAGACTATTTGTAACCTGATTTGTGTTTTCGTACAATCGACTCGGATACATTTGCATGCAATAGGGAGTGATTGTTGATTCGTCTTCCCCTCCCTCTTTCAGCGTCTCACTCCTTTCGCGCTAACCCGGAGGCTCTGTGGTATCTGTCGGCTTTGATATTTCTCATGTCCTCGTACTAGTCCCGTGAGGTGAGGGGACGAACGCCAAACTGTTTTGTTTCCCTGGTTTGCTGTTCCTAGTGTAAACACCACCAGGCTCTGTATTGTAATCTCAACCGCTGTCAGGAAAAGTGCCAGCACTGGTGGCAATGGTGGGATTCTGAGGGGAAATTAGCCCTGAACATACGGACAAGCATGGGAAACGCCGGGAGATTATGTCAGAATACCAACAGTGTARWTATTCCCTCCGCAAAGCAATCGAACAGGCAACACGTCAGTACAGAGACAAAGTGGAGTCGCAATTCAACGGCTCAAACACGAGACGTATGTGGCAGGGTCTACAGACAATCACAGACTACTAGGGGAGAACCAGCCACGTCGCGGACACTGACGTCTTGCTTCTGGACAAGCTAAACACCTTCGCCCGTTTTGAGGATAACACAGTGCCACCGACGGGGCCCGCTACCAAGGCCTGTGGGGTCTCCTTCTCCGTGATCAACGTAAGACATTTAAGCGTGTTAACCCTCACAAGGCTGCTGGCCCAGACGGCACCCCTAGCCGCGTCCTCAGAGCATGCGCAGACCAGCTGGCTGGTGTGTTTACAGACATATTCAATCTCTCCCTATCCCAGTCTGCTGTCCCCACATGCTTCAAGATGGCCACCATTGTTCCTGTATCCAAGAAAGCGAAGGTAACTGAACTAAATGACTATCGCCCCGTAGCACTCACTTCTGTCATCATGAAGTGCTTTGAGAGACTAGTCAAGGATCATATCAACTCTACCTTACCTGTCAACCTAGACCCACTTCAATTTGCTTACCGCCCCAATAGATCCACAGACGACCCATTTGGACAAGAGGACTACCTAAGAATGCTGTTCATTGAGTACAGCTCAGCATTCAGCACCATAGTACCCTCCAAGCTCATCATTAAGCTCAAGGCCCTGGGTCTGAACCCCGCCCTGTGCAACTGGGTCCTGGACTTCCTGATGGGCCGCCCCAGGTGGTGAAGGTAGGAAACAACTCCTCCACTTCGCTGATCCTCAACACTGGGGCCCCACAAGGGTGCGTGCTCAGCCCCCTCCTGTACTCTCTGTTCACCCATGACTGCGTGGCCACGCACACCTCCGACTCAATCATCAAGTTTACACTAGTAGGGTTGATTACCAGCAATGACGAGACAACCTACAGGGAGAAGTGACTGCTCTGGGAGTGTGGTGTCAGGAAAATAACCTCTCACTCAACGTCAACAAAACAAAGGAGATGATCGTGGACTTCAGGAAACAGTAGAGGGAGCACCCCCCTATCCACATCGACAGGACCGCAGTGGAGAAGGTGGAAAACTTCAAGTTCCTCTGCGTACACATCACTGACGATCTGAAACGGTCCACCCATGCAGACAGTGTGGTGAAGAAGATGCAACAGCGGCTCTTCAACCTCAGGAGGCTGAAGAATTTTGGCTTGTCACCTAAAACCCTCACAAACTTTTACAGATGCACAATTGAGAGCATCCTGTCAGGCTGTATCACCGCCTGGTACGGCAACTGCGCCGTCCTCAACCGCATTGCTCTCCAGAGGGTGGTGCTGTCTGCCCAACGCATCACCGGGGGCAAACTACCTGCTATCCAGGACACTTAAAGCACCCGATGTCACAGAAAGGCCAAAAAGATCAGGACATAAACCACCCGAGCCACGGCCTGTTCACCCTACTATCATTCAGAAGGCGAGGTCAGTACAGGTACAACTGGGACCGAGAGACTGAAAAACAGCTTCTATCTCAAGGCCATCAGACTGTTAAATAGCCATCACTAGCACATTAGAGGCTGCTGCCTATATACATAGATTTGAAACTGGCCACTTTAATAAATGGAACGCTAGTCACTTTAATAATGTTTACATATTTTGCATTACTCATCTCATATATATATATATGTATATATGTATACTGTATTCTATTCTACTGTATCTTAGTCTATGCCACTCTGACATTGCTCATCCATATATTTATATATTCTTAATTCCATTCCTTTACTTTAGACCTTTAGATTTGTGTGTATTGGGTATATGTTGTGAAATTGTTAGATATTACTTGTTAGATATTGCTGCACTGTTGGAACTAGAAACACAATAATTTTGCTACACCCGCAATAACATCTGCTAAACACGTGTATGTGACCAATAAAATGTGATTTGAGTTGAGACTCCATTACGACACAAACAGAGAGTGAATGAAAGAGATTGAACGAAAGAAGAAAGATATATGCGAAATCGGTCCCGTCTAGGGAGTGAGGAAAGGAAGATTTAAAAGAACTGGAGAATGCCGGCCTGTGGAGGGATGCATATATGAGCTGCTGATTGCTTTTTCCCTGAAGTGACTTATTTGATTTTCATTGACTGTAATCTTATAATTTCATCAGCAAATGATTGATGCTATTGGAAACTGATACAGGTTAATACCTATAGGTGTCATTATCAATATAGATGGATTGAGTATGTTTACCATTACTAATGTACACTAGCTGATTATGATAGTAATTTATGTCAAGCCACCTCAATTTCAATGTTGCTGTGTTTAATGGAGCCTATTCTCTTCAGAGAAAGAGAGAGCATAAGCCTACTCTGACCATGCAATGTTGAGCAATCCTGCTGTACGGAGGTTGTATTGGGCTCAGCTGATGCTATCCCAGCCGTTGAACAAGAGTCAAATCACCTGATGTGAGAGACGATCAATGTCTAGCCTGGCTGGCCCTCTCAATCCCAAACCGAACATGACTCTGTCTGGCTTTCTCCATCATAGCTTCCATTTGTCCTGTAACACCCTCAACCCCCTAGGCACTTCTGAAGAGGAAAAGGATGGGATATGTTGAAGCAAATACCGGCCTTATTCATCATTGATTCCACAAGTGCATAGCTGCTAGTTGTCTATTTTGAACTGGGCCTGTTGCCATCTTTGTTTCTCTGGGTCATATTCATTAGGCAGCAAACTGGAGAAAACAGACTGAAGCAGGGAGGGAGTACCTGAACTTGTCCAATAAGAAACTCTTGTTTTCTTTGCAAAACATTTTTCCGTATTTTGCTACAGTTTGAATAATGAATACGACCCTGGCTTTCCTTTCCTTTAATGCTTCCTTCATACGTTCCCCTTAGGTCAGGAGGATATCATACATTCCCCTCAGGTCAGGAGGATATCATTCGTTCCCCTCAGGTCAGGAGGATATCATTGTGTGTGTGTTGGTAGAGTGTGTGTGAGAGTGTGTGTGAGAAGAGAGTGAGTGTGAGCGGAGTGTGTGCGAGAGATAGAGAGAGAGACAGAGAGAGAGAGGGAGAGAGAGACAGAGAGAGAGAGAGGGAGAGACAGAGAGAAAGAGAGGGAGAGAGAGTCAGAGATAGAGAGAGAGAGAGACAGTAAGAGAGACAGAGAGAGAGAGACAGGAGAGCGATAAAGAGAGAGAAAAAGAAAGTGGGATAGAAATACAGGTCAGAGCAACAGAATTGCCAGACACGGAGCAGAAAATGTATTAAGAAGATAGCTAGTGGAACACTTCAAAATGTAGCAAAATGTAGCAAAAAGAAAAATAAAAACAGCGTTTCTTATTGGCAAGTACAGTAGTCCCTCCCTGTTTCCGTCAGTTTTCTTAGGACAGGTAACAGAGCATGGGTAGTGGAGCCTCTTACCTCGCTGATGGAGGCCTCCAGGGTCCCTGCTGAGGGCCAGGCTCTCTGGGTTTGAGACTTCTCTGTGGGGGCGGGATGCTACTGCTGCTGTGTTGGGGGGATGAGTCTGGGATAACAATAATGATGTGATGGTGATGATGAATGTGGTGATGACAACATTGAGTCAACACATTCAAAATAGAAAGTTGTCAAATGCACTGCCATTCCTTCCTATTGAGTTAATTTCTCCAGATAAGTGCACTGATCAGATATGTGCCCCCCCAAAAAAAAAACATGCATGTTTTGGTTAAGGGTCCATTTTGGACCAAGGGCCGACAATTTCAGATATTGTTTTCTTGCTTTTGAGGTGCATTTGAGTTTAGGCCTGAGCAGATGCTTTCGCATAAGGTCATGGCTAGTGCCCTGCTCCATCAGCTTTTGGATGACCATTTGGTCATAGGAGAGTGTGTGTGTGTGTGTGTGTGTGTGTGTGTGTGTGTGTGTGTGGTGGTGTGTTGTGTGTGTGTGGCGTGTGTGTGTGTGTGTGTGTGTGTGTGTGTGTGTGTGTGTGTGTGTGTGTGTGTGTGTGTGTGTGTGTGAGAATAGGATCACTTCAGTGGAGGAGAGGACAGCAGGAGGGTTTTGGAAAGGGGGAACGGCCATCTGGTTGATAGCATCTTCATTCCTATAGGAAGGGAGCGGGGAAGGAGAAAAAGAGGAGCGGAGAGAGAGAGAGGGATAGAGGGATAGCAAGAGAGAGAGAAGGATAGAGAGAGAGAAGGGTTAGTTAGAGAGAGAGATGGATAGAGAGGGTTAGTTAGGAGAGAGAGGGATAGGAGAGAGAGTTAGAGGGATAGAAAGAGTTAGAGAGAGAGAGAGTTAAAGAGGGATAGAGAGAGAGAGCGAGGAGAGAGAGTTAGAGAGGGATAGAGAGGTATAGAGAGAGAGGGGATAGAGAGTGAGAGAGAGAGAAGAGAGAGTTAGAGAGGAGAGAGAGAGGGATAGAGATGGGGGATAGAGTTAGAGAGGGATAGAGAGAGTTAGAGAGAGAGAGAGTTAAAGAGGAGATAGAGAGGTATAGAGAGAGAGGGGGATAGGAGGTGAGAGAGAGAGAGAGAGAGGGATAGAGATGGAGGGATAGAGTTAGAGAGGGATAGAGGGATAAAGAGAGAGAGAGAGAGAGGAGAGGGATAGATTGGGGAAGAGAGAAGCACTATCAATAGAATTGCATTAGCAGTAATCAATGGTGTGGAAAGTGTGACGTGCAGACAGCCGAGGTTAATGGGAGTATCTGAGCGTGATATTAGCGATGACTGTGTGTGTGTGTGTGTGTGTGTGTGTGTGTGTGTGTGTGTGTGTGTGTGTGTGTGTGTGTGTGTGTGTGTGTGTGTGTGTGTGTGTGTGTGTGGGTGTGTTGTGTGTGGTGTGTGTGTGTGTGTGTGGTGTGTGTGTGTGTGTGTGTGTGTGTGTGTAGCGTGTAGTGGTATTGATTGGTCAGGAAAGCAGAGAGAGACATCCGGTATAAACATGATGAAGGACATTATTTCCTCCGTGTAGATCGAATATTCTCCTGAACCTTGAGGGGACGTAATATATCCTCTGACCTGAGGGAACGTATGATATCCTCCTGACCTGAGGGGAAACGTATGATATCCTCCTGACCTGAGGGGAACGTATGATATCCTCCTGACCTGAGGGGACGTATGATATCCTCCTGACCTGAGGGAGCGTATGATATCCTCCTGACCTGAGGGGAACGTATGATATCCTCCTGACCTGAGGGGAACGTATGATTCCTCCTGACCTGAGGGGAACGTATGATATCCTCCTGACCTGAGGGAACGTATGATATCCTCCTGACCTGAGGGGAACGTATGATATCCTCCTGACCTGAGGGGGAACGTATGATATCCTCCTGACCTGAGGGGAACGTATGATTCCTCCTGACTGAGGGGAACGAATGATATCCTCCTGACCTGAGGGGACGTATGAATCCTCCTGACGTGAGGGGAACGAATGATATCCTCCTGACCTGAGGGGAACGTATGATATCC
>NW_019944688.1:15940-19497 GCF_002910315.2 Salvelinus sp. IW2-2015
CACACACACACACACACACACACACACACACACACACACACACACACACACACACACACACACACACACACACACAGGTGACGTCCAGTGTTGGGTCCAGTGGGAGCACAGCTACGGAGCTTGTGTCCAGAGAAGCAACACTCAAGATCCTCCGAGAGACTTCCTCAAAGGTCATCTGACAGGAAGCCCATGTGTTACCTCCTCTTTGCACCCTACACATCCCTACCAGCCTGAGAGCCTCTCTCTGTATCCAGGCAACAAGCCACTGAGTTGTTTACTGACTTGGTTTCTCAGGTCTAAATGAGTTGAGCAACTGCAAACCCCCAACATGAACACCGGGCAGACACTACAAACCCCCAACATGAACACCGGGCAGACACTACAAACCCCCAACATGAACACCGGGCAGACTCTTTTTCTTGCAAAACATTTTTCCGTATTTTGCTAACAGTTTGAATAATGAATACGACCCTGGCTTTCCTTTCCTTTAATGCTTCCTTCATACGTTCCCCTTTAGGTCAGGAGGATATCATACATTCCCCTCAGGTCAGGAAGGATATCATTCGCTTCCCCTCAGGTCAGGAGGATATCATTCGTTCCCCTCAGGTCAGGAGATATCATTCGTTCCCTCAGGTCAGGAGGATATCATTCGTTCCCCTCAGGTCAGGAGGATATCATACGTTCCCCTAGGTCAGGAGGATATCATACGTTCCCCTCAGGTCAGGAGGATATCATACGTTCCCCTCAGGTCAGGAGGATATCATACGTTCCCCTCAGGTCAGGAGGATATCATTCGTTCCCCTCAGGTCAGGAGGATATCATACGTTCCCCTCAGGTCAGGAGGATATCATTAGTTCCCCTCAGGTCAGGAGGATATCATACGTTCCCCTCAGGTCAGGAGGATATCATACGTTCCCCTCAGGTCAGGAGGATTCATACGTTCCCCTCAGGTCAGGAGGATATCATACGTTCCCCTCAGGTCAGGAGGATATCATACGTTCCCTCAGGTCAGGAGGATATCATACGTTCCCTCAGGTCAGGAGATATCATACGTTCCCTCAGGTCAGGAGGATATCATACGTTCCCCTCAGGTCAGGAGGATATTCATTCGTTCCCCTCAGGTCAGGAGATATCGATCTATCACGGATGGGAAATAATGTCCTTCATCATGTTTATACCGGATGTCTCTCTGCCTGTCCTGACCAATCAATACCACTACACGCGTACACACACACACACACACACACACACACACACACACACACACACACACAACACACACACACACACACACACACACACACACACACACACACACACACACACACACACACACACAACACACACACACACCACACACCACACACACACACACACAGTCATCGCTAATATCACGCTCAGATACTCCCATTAACCTCGGCTGTCTGCACGTCACACTTTCCACACCATTGATTACTGCTAATGCAATTCTATTGATAGTGCTTTCTCTCTTTCCCCATCTCTATCCTCTCTCTCTCTCTCTCTCTCCTTTATCCCTCTATCCTCTCTAACTCTATCCCTCCATCTCTATCCTCTCTCTCTCTCTCTCTCTCTCACTCTCTATCCCCCTCTCTCTCTATACCTCTCTATCCCTCTTTAACTCTCTCTCTCTCTAACTCTCTCTATCCCTCTCTAACTCTATCCCTCCATCTCTATCCCTCTTCTCCTCTCTTCCTCTCTCTTCTCTCTCTCTTCTCTCTCTCTCTCTCTCTCTCTCTCTCTCTCTCTCTCTACTCTCTATCCCCCTCTCTCTCTATACCTCTCTATCCTCTCTAACTCTCTCTCTCTCGCTCTCTCTCTCTATCCCTCTTTAACTCTCTCTCTCTCTAACTCTTTCTATCCCTCTAACTCTCTCTCTCTATCCCTCTCTCTCTCTAACTAACCCTCTCTATCCATCTCTCTCTCTAAACTAACCCTCTCTCTCTTCTATCCTCTCTCTCTCTCTCTCGTCTCTCTTTTTCTCCTTCCCCTGTCCCTTCCTATAGGAATGAAGATGCTATCAACCAGATGGCCGTTCCCCCCCTTTCCAAACCCTCCTGCTGTCCTCTCCTCCACTGAAGTGAGTCCTATTCTCACACACACACACACACACACACAACACACACACACACACACACACACACACACACACACACACACACACCAACACACACACCAACACACACACACACACACACACACACACTCTCCTATGACCAAATGGTCATCCAAAAGCTGATGGAGCAGGGCACTAGCCATGACCTTATGCGAAAGCATCTGCTCAGGCCTAAACTCAAATGCACCTCCAAAAGCAAGAAAACAATATCTGAAATTGTCGGCCCTTGGTCCAAAATGGACCCTTAACCAAAACATGCATGTTTTTTTTTTTGGGGGGGGGGTCATATATCTGATCAGTGCACTTATCTGGAGAAATTAACTCAATAGGAAGAATGCAGTGCATTTGTGACAACTTTCTATTTTGAATGTGTTGACTCAATGTTGTCATCACCACATTCATCATCACCATCATCATCATTATTGTTATCCCAGACTCATCCCCCCAAACCAGCAGCAGTAGCATCCCCGGCCCCCACAGAGAAGTCTCAAACCCAGAGAGCCTGGCCCTCAGCAGGGACCCTGGAGGCCTCCATCAGCGAGGTAAGAGGCTCCACTCCCCATGCTCTGTTACCTGTCCTAAGAAAACTGACGGAAACAGGGAGGGACTACTTGGACTTGTCCAATAAGAAACGCTTGTTTTAATTTTTCTGTTTTGCTACATTTTGCTACATTTTGAAGTGTTCCGTCTAGCTATCTTCTTAATACATTTTCTGCTCCGTGTCTGGCAATTCTGTTGCTCTGACCTGTATTTCTCTCCCACTTTCTTTCTTTCTCTCTCTTTATCGCTCTCTCTGTCTCTCTCTCTCTGTCTCTCTTACTGTCTCTCCTCTCTCTCTATCTCTGACTCTCTCTCCCCTCTCTCTCTCTCTGTCTCTCCTCTCTCTCTCTCTGTCTCTCTCTCCTCTCTCTCTCTGTCTCTCTCTCTATCTCTCGCACATCGCGCTCACACTCACTCTCTCTCACACACACTCTCAACACACTCTCACACACACACACACACACACACACCACACACACACACACACACACACACACACACACACAACACACACCACACACACACACACACACACACACACCACACACACACACACCACCACAAGGTGACGTCCAGTGTTGGTCCAGTGGGAGCACAGCTACGGAGCTTGTGTCCAGAGAAGCAACACTCAAGATCCTCCGAGAGACTTCCTCAAAGGTCATCTGACAGGAAGCCCATGTGTTACCTCCTTTGCACCCTACACATCCCTACCAGCCTGAGAGCCTCTCTCTGTATCCAGGCAACAAGCCACTGAGTTGTTTACTGACTTGGTTTCTCAGGTCTAAATGAGATTGAGCAACTGCAAACCCCCAACATGAACACCGGGCAGACACTACAAACCCGCCCAACATGAACACGGGCAGCACTACAAACCCCAACTGAA
>NW_019944688.1:22246-29096 GCF_002910315.2 Salvelinus sp. IW2-2015
CACCGGGCAGACACTACAAACCCCCAACATGAACACCGGGCAGACACTACAAACCCCCAACATGAACACCGGGCAGACACTACAAACCCCCAACAAATGCACTTTTCCAGAGCGATGAATTCAAACCTGTGACCGGTATTCTTCTGACCTAGTGTGTGTGAATGTGTGTGTTGTGTGTTGTGGTGTGTGTGYGTGCATGSGTGTGTGTGYGTGTGTTGTGTGTGTTGTTGTGTGTGTTCATGCTTGTACCTCTTGTTTGTGCTCTCTGCAGAAGGCCTCAGAGAACGAGGCTGAGTCTTCAGAGAGTGTGACTGTGCCGGCTGCCAAGGCCCCCTTGGAGCAGGTGAGCATCGCAGTGGATTTGGGCTACCTGTATACCTAACAGCACTCCATGTAGTACAATGGAATCCACTCTGTGGAAGATAGAATGAATCAGAACGAGCTCATAGTATTAGATAACTTGTGTTTAATATGCATTATTCAGTTATTCACAACTATTTTAAAGACAAAGATCTGGATAATATTTATGTTTCTGTTGTGTTTTGCCGTTAGTGTGCGTATGCGCGTGTGTGTGTGCGTGCGTGCATGCATGCGTGTTTGTGAAGCAGCTGACAGAACCAATCCCACTCAGGGTTGGCATAAAAACCATCTGCCCATGGAGTGCTGTGAACTTCATCCATCAACCAGTGGCTGAAATGCCAGTGTGCCCCAGCCCATGTGTGGTCACTGAACCCAGTACAGGGCTATGCTGAGGACGTTCACATCTCCTCCAGAGAGGACCATGCTATCAWAGACATGCTCTCTCGCACAGATTACTTTTTGAAATGGTCTGGGAGTGAAAGACAGTAAATGTTCTGTGTAACCGCTGGTAACCGCTGGTACAAGTCTAGAACTGATAAACCCCCAACATTTACACTAACGAATAAACCAATCAGAGTTTACTCTCAAACGATACATATAGTTATCTTTGACATAAGTTTAATGTTGCTGGTGAGTGGGCGGAACAAGTTGAGGAGCTTGTTCATGAGTATTCAACCAGGCTTCATATGATTGACATGTCCCCTCTGCCTGTGGTCATGAAGCTAGAGGCTGTGAGAGAGGTGGTCCTAGTAAAGATTCAACATCTGCTTATAAATGTGCCTCTCCCACAGAAGGTTCTGGGGGAAATGAATAACAAAACTGTTCAGGTGGTGAGAAAGTGGCTCTGCTTCAACACACACACCACACGTGACGTTGTCTTCCTGAGCCAAAGACAGGGGCGTTTAGGCGTTCTGAATATTGAGTGGATTTACACTGCTGCCAGACAGACTCACCTGTTGAACATGCTCAACAGTGACGATGTGACAGTTAAAGGAGTTATCCAGAGCCTTCCTTCCTTCTGGACCTACGGAGGCGGAAGTTTACACTGGCCAGGGACACTGAGGACAACTTCCTGGGCTTCAGGAGGAAGGCAAATGGAATATTGGACACTCGTGCTGCTGGCTTTGGTGTCTGGTCAGACTGGCCGGACCACAACAACCTGTGCAACCGGACTGGAGTGTAGCTCAGGTGGACACGGACTGATAGGCAAACTGAGCCAGTGACTGCCTCTGATGCAGTTGTGGCAGATTGTGGTGTTGTTGTGGAGACTTCTGTCACCATGATGGAACATCTCATCCTACATCCAGGACAACACTCCTCGGTATCAGACGGATGCAGCTACTGTAACACTGGACTGGCCTGAGGCTGCGGGGGAAACTCACTGCTCTTCACTGTGATGTCCACTCTGTCTCCCAGCTACTGTAACACTGGACTGGCCTGAGGCTGCAGGGGAAACTCACTGCTCTTCACTGTTAGCTGACACTACACTCATGTCTACCCAGCTACTGTAACCTGGATGGCCTGAGGCTGCAGGGGAAACTCACTGCCTCTTCACTTGCTGACCACTCTGTCTCCCAGCTACTGTAACACTGGACTGGCCTGAGGCTGCAGGGGAAAACTCACGATGCTCTTCACTGTGTGCCACTCTGTCTCCCAGCATACTGTAACACTGGACTGGCCTGAGGCTGCAGGGGAAACTCACTGCTCTTCACTGTGCTGACACTCTGTCTCCAGCTACTGTAACACTGGACTGGCCTGAGGCTGCGGGGGAAACTCACTGCTCTGCAGTTACAGTCGCGAGTGCTACACTCGCGCTCTTGTACCTCCACCGGGACACTGGACTATGCACGTGTGTGTATGATCGTTCTTCACTCGTCTCATACGATGGAAAACTGCGAGTGGCAGGGGAAAACTCCATGCTCTTCACTGTGCTGACCACTCTGTCTCCCAGCTACTGTAACACTGGACTGGCCTGAGGCTGCAGGGGAAACTCACTGCTCTTCACTGTGCTGACCACTCTGTCTCCCAGCTACTGTAACACTGACTGGCCTGAGGCTGCGGGGGAACTCACTGCTCTTCACTGTGCTGACCACTCTGTCTCCAGCTACTGTAACACTGGACTGGCCTGAGGCTGCGGGGAAACTCACTGCTCTTCACTGTGCTGACCACTCTGTCTCCCAGCTACTGTAACACTGGACTGGCCTGAGGCTGCAGGGGAAACTCACTGCTCTTCACTGTGCTGACCACTCTGTCTCCCAGCTACTGTAACACTGGACTGGCCTGAGGCTGCGGGGGAAACTCACTGCTCTTGTACTGTGCTGACCACTCTGTCTCCCAGCTACTGTAACACTGGACTGGCCTGAGGCTGCAGGGGAAACCACTCCTCTGGAATGTGATGTCCACTCTGTCTCCAGCTACTGTAACACTGGACTGGCCTGAGGCTGCAGGGGAAACTCACTGCTCTTCACTGTGCTGACCACTCTCTGTCTCCCAGCTACTGTAACACTGGACTGGCCTGAGGCTGCAGGGGAAACTCACTGCCTCTTCACTGTGCTGAACTCCCATTCCATTTACCAGAATGGTGCCATTGGCGAGGACATTCTCACCTTTATTGTTAAGGCGAGGCTGCAAGCTCTACCAACAAAATACCATGTAGCACTCTGGTACCCTGCAAACCATGACCCATTTTCTATTCTACATGAGTCAATTTTAATGGAGTCCATTGTCCATGTTGTGAATGGCTGCTGTTCATACAAGGATTTGTACATTGCTAGACATGGCCACCTTGTCGACCTGATAGCCAGCGAGCGAGACAAGTGGATGCACAAACATTGTTGTGTAAGAGGAAGCTGGTGTGATGATGATGATGATGTGTTTTCCTGTGTGTCATATACACCAGATATTGTTGTTGTGGGGGGAGGGGCTCATTCTGGAAGTGGGCTGCTCATTGGACGGCTACGTGGACAAGGCCTTTGCAGAGAAGCTGCTTCAGGACCAGCCCCTCGTGGCATGCTGGGACATCCTCGGGTTTAGGTGCAAGCTGGTGGTGCTGATATTTGGCAGTCTCGGCCACGTTCACAGGCTTGCAGTGCGTGGCCTCCAGATTGAGGGCCTGACAAAAACTATGGCAAAGCAATTGGCTAGGTACAGTTCTGTTTCAGCTGTCTTGGACAGCCTAGCTGATTGGAGAAGGGGGAGTTTTCTTTACATTTGAGTGGCAGGCATACAGGGACCTTTAAAATGGTTGCATCCTTTTTTTGTCAATTTGATTGGTCGATTCAAATTAAGTATTTAAAATGTGTGTGTGTGCGCAGACTGCGAGCCTGTCCAAAACCTGTCGGCTCTCCTGTAAGCTGCCTGTGGTGAGCTCAGTGAAAGGGGGGCTGGTGCCCCCACCTGCCTCTTTCCTGCCTTCCTCCTGCACCAGCCCAGACTTTGAGTACTGCAGCAAAGGTATGGAGCCACACTCACAACCAGCAGGCCATTTACAGGGCTACATTAGGGACCCTAAGAGCACAAGGTGTTGAAAATACGTATTTTCAACATCTTGTGCTCACTGGGGGAAGAACTGACCATTTTACTCAACTGTCTTATTTTATCTATTCAATTCTTTGTGCAGAAAGTTGTGAATCAAATTAAATGTTATTGKTCACGTACACGTGTTTAGCAGATGTTAGTGTAGAGAGTGTAGAGAAATGCTTGTGCTTCTATCTCTGACAGTGCAGCAATATCTAACATGTGATCTAACAAKTCCACAACAACTACCTAATACACACAAATCTAAGTAAAGGAATAAGAATATATAAATATATGGATGAGCAATTTCAGAGCAGCATAGACTAAGATGCAATAGATAGTATAGAATAGAATACAGTATATACTTATGAGAGGAGTATTGCAAGATATGTAAACATTATTAAAGTGACATTATTAAGTAGCATTATTAAAGTGGCCAATGATTTCAAGTCTGTATGTAGGCAGCCGCCTCTCTGTGCTAGTGATATTTAACAGTCTGATGGCCTTGAGATAGAAGGCCATAATGTGTATTATATAGTATATTCCATAATATTCATTATAAAAAGGACAGCCAACAACATAAACACTTGCATTGAGGTTTGATAACAAAATCTCTCTTCTCCCTATCTCCTCCCTCTCTCTATGCTGTAGACCCATCCACGTGCTTTATCGTTCCAGGCCAGGAGATAATCATAGAGATCGCCAAGGGTCGCTCTGGCCTGGGTCTCAGCATCGTAGGGGGAAAAGACACCCAGCTGGTAAGACTGCTAGCCTTGCTCAGTGGCGACCATATTGACCAATGACAGGTTACGCAAACTTGTTTCTGTCTCAGCCAGAGATGAGAGCCACAGCTACACTGCAAAGTAGCCTAGCTTTCTCTTTCTCTCTCTCTCTCTTACACACTCTCTCTCTCTCTCTCTCTCTCTCTCTCTATTACGGACAAAGACTCTTGCTCCACTATCATACGTCTTCTCTACTATCTGTCCATAGTTCTCTTTCCTCTCTTCTCTTCCTCTCATCCTTCTCTATCACTCTTTCATCATTCTCTCTTTCCTCGTTCTCTCACATCACTTAACACTTCTCTCCTCACATCATCTTTATCTGCTCACTTATCTCTCTCTTCCTCTCTCTTTGCTCTCTTATCTTTCTTTGTTTCTTTCTCTCTACTGCACTCTCTCTCATCTCTATTGCTCTCTATCTACTTTCTCACATCACAAATGCGTCTTACAACACACTAGCTTTCCCTCGAGTCTTCCTCCTTCTTCGTCTCACTCTCATGGCACATCATCACACTCAACTGCCAGACCTGGACATATATCTGCTACTGCTTGGCCATCCTTATCTCTAGCACCTTTCTCTCTTCTCTCAGCTCCTACTCCTCTTCTCTTCTCTTCTCCACTCTTCTCACCACTCTCTCCTCTTTGGCTCATCTCTTCCTTGCTCCTCTTACACTCTCTGCTCCTCCTCTCTCTGCTCTCATCCTATTCTTCTCTTCTCTCACTCTCTCCACATTTCGCTACTCCTCTCTCTCTCTCTCTCAACTCTCTAATCTCTTTCTCTTTCTCTTTCTCTTTCTCTCTCTCTCTCTTTCTTTCTCTCTCACTCTCTCGGCTCTCTACTTCATCATCTTACCACATATCTCTCTCTCTCATCTCTCACTCTCTCTCACAACTCTCTCGTCTCTCTTCTCTCTCTCTTCACACTCTCTCTCTCTCTTTATCTCTCTCTCCTTCGCGTTCTCTTCCTTTTTGCTCTTCATTTTTCTTTCCTTCTCTTTTCCCTCTCGTCTTTCTCTTTCTCTACTCGTCTCTCAACACTCTCCAACTCCATTTTATCTCTCAATTCGAAAAGTCATCAAAAACTCTCTCCGATTTCTTCTTATCATGATCACAATCAATAAAAAGCAGGCAGTCACGCAGTACGCACACTTTATGTTTTACTTTATTTTCTCTTTTGTTTAAGCTATTCTGCAACATGAATATGAATTTGTAATGTCTTTATGGTTTGTGAGTTAATGTTATATATGTATATATTTGTTATATCTTGTTTATATATCTTTTGTTCTTTATTATCTTTAATTATATGAATTTATTATTATGCAAGCAATGTTAACATATGTTCCCATCGCCAATAATGCCCCTTAAATTGACATTGAGAAACGAGAGAGAGAGAGAGACTATGTACACACGCCTACAAAATGAGAGTGGAAAACTGAGCTGCACTTCCTAACCTCCTGCCCAAATGTAGACGCAAATTAGAGGACACAATTTTGATAACTCCCAATATCTATTGGTTGAAGCTACTCTCACCACAGTCGTGCATATATTCCACAGAGCACGTCTAATGTATTTGTGACCACTGCTCTCGACTACATATAGAAAACCCGATATTTGCACATCCGTTATCTAACACTGTATACTTCTACCTTCCTCTCTCTATGACACCAATATCTTACACTCTTCGAATGCTCTATTTCTTCTATTGAACTTGTTCGTTGCACTGCTGTAAATACTCTTTACTCTCTCATCCTTTTATCTTCGCTTTCTATCTTTCAACTTTTGTTCTATCCCTTCTTCTCACTCACTTTGCGCATATGTAAACATGATGTTTCCGCATGACCGACGTAATGAGGATGAGCAATCCTTTGTAACTGTGGGAGGTGAATAACCCCGCAGAGGATTGGAATTAGGAGCAAAGAGCAGAGCAATGTGTAGTAAGGATTGTGTATGGAGTGTGCTGTTGTTGCACTAATAGTCATTTCTCTTTTGTGAATTAAATTTCTAGTTGAAATAGAATGCCTGTTACTAATTAGTGTTTGGCGTCTACCAATGTGGACCCCAAAAACTAGAACATAACTAAAATAGAATTTCGCTGTGCTCTTCCCGTGGCGTTCTTTTTCCCTCCTCTCCCTTTCCGTCTCTTCTTTTCCTACCTATCTCCTCTCTCTCCAGACCATAGTGATCCAGGTATATGA
>NW_019944688.1:33800-46192 GCF_002910315.2 Salvelinus sp. IW2-2015
TATGAGGAGGGGGCGGCGGCACGGGATGGACGACTCTGGGCTGGAGATCAGATCCTAGAGGTTAGTCTCTCTCTTTTATCTCTCTCTTTCTCTCTCTCCCTCTGTTTGTCTCTCTCTCAGTGTATGCTGGGATTGTTTTGTATTTGAGAGGCCGTGTGGAGGGCTYTGTCCTTACTTATTTTCTTCATCTTTTCTTTCAATTTGTATTTTCTATGGTGGAGGGTTAACGCACTGTTAGTTTAGCGGTACCYACTGTTTTYGTTCAAAGTTAGGGAGGAAGAGGACAGAGTTTTAGTTTCCTGGGGATTGAATGGTGTGGTGTGCGCGATGGCTTCGCAGCCTAGCGTGGAGGAGACGCTGTAGTTACGGCAGGGATTCAGGCGTGTTCCTGAGAATGGAGTTAAGGTGGAGGAGGTTCTGCTCGCGGTCGGCGAACAGGTAGGAGCTGAATTTATACATTCCGCATCCAGAATGAACAAAGCTGTGGTTGTGTTCATGAAAAGAGTATATTTAGTGGGTAGGCTGATTGCTAGTGGAATATTGGTAAGGGATGTGTTGGTGCTGATTTCTCCCCTGTTGAGTCCTTTGACGAGGGTTGTAGTTGTGAATCTGCCTCAGTTTATTACAGATGATCAAATCAGGAAAGAGCTGAGTGGTTTTGGTAATTTTGCTTGCGGTTTTTGTGTACTGTCGGCAGGTTTTCAGGCAGATGCCGTTAAGCATGTTGTTTCGTTCTGGAGGAAAGTGTTTATGTTTCTGAACAACAATGAGCAACAGTTAAATGTGATTTTAACCTGTCTTRGGTAGGGGGCAGTATTTTCACGTCTGGATGAAAAGCGTGCCCAAAGTAAACTGCCTGTTACTCAGGCCCAGAAGCTAGGATATGCATATAATTGGTAGATTTGGATAGAAAACACTCTACAGCTTCTACAACTGTTAACATAATGTCTGTGAGTATAACAGAACTGATATGGCAGGCGAAACTCCGAGGGCAAAAACAATTCAGCCTACCACTATTTTCAATGGCTGTCACTTTTATTATAAGGTGAAGTCCTCCCAGATTGCAGTTCCTTGGGCTTCCACTAGATGTCAACAGTCTTTAGAAAGAGTTTCAGGCTGGTTTTTGGAAAAATGAGCCAGAAATTGTAGTTTTTCTAGGTGGCTCCCATTTTGGCTGTAGTGTTTCCAAGCGTGTGAATGAGAGCGAGTTCTTTGGTATTTTTCTCCGGTAAAGACAATAACGATTCTCCGTCTTAAATTTTGTCATTTATTTACGTATTAGGCTACCTAATGTTTGATTATAAACGTTGTTTGACTTGTTTGGAAAAGTCTATTAGTAACGTTCATTTTGTATGCATTTTGGGGATTTGGGGATTTGGGGCACAAGAGCTTTGCGTGCCCACATAAAGGCCGTAGACAAGGTGAGGATACAAGCTCCAGTTGGGGAAATCGAGGTCAACGTGCAGCGGGCCATGAACGCCGGCAGCAGGCTGGGCCTAGTCATGTTATAGCATGGTGGTGTAGATGAGGCTGGGCTCTAGTCATTGTTGTAGATGAGGGCTGGGTCTAGTCAGGCTTATAGATCGTGTGTTGTAGATGAGGCTGGGGTCTAGTCATGTTATAGATGGTGGTGTAAATGAGGCTGGGTCTAGTCATGTATAGACGGTGGGGTAGATGAGGCTGGGGTCTGTCATGTTTTAGATGGTGTATAGATGGACTGGGTATCAATGTTGTATGAGGCTGGGTCTATTGGTCATGTTGATAGATAGGTGTATAGATGTTGGGTTAGTCATGTTATAGATGGTGGTATAGATGAGGGCTGGGTCTAGTCATGTTATAGAGGGGGGTAGAGAGGCTGGGTCTAGTCATGTTATGGATAGTGGTGTGTCAGGATGAGACTGGGTCTTAGTCATGTTATAGAAGGTGGTGTAGAGTGAGACTGGGTCTAGTCAGGTTATAGTGGTTGTGGTAGATGAGGCTGGGTCTAGTCATGTTGTAGATGAGCGGGTCTGTCATGTTATAGATGGTGGTGTAGATGAAGGCTGGTACTAGTCATGTTATAGTGGTGTGATAGATGGACTGGGTCTAGTCAGGTTATAGATGGTGGTGTAGATGAGCTGGGTCTAATCATTTGTAGATGTAGTGTGTAGATGAGGCTGGGTCTAGTCATGTTGTAGATGAGGCTGGTCTAGTCATGTATAGATGGTGGTATAGAGGAGACTGGGTCTAGTCATTTTATAGAGCGTGGTGTAGATGAGGCTGGGTCTAGTCATGTTTTTAGATGGGTGGTATAGATTGAGACTGGGCTAGTCATGTTGTAGATGAGGCTGGTCTTGTCAATGTTATAGATGGTGGTTAGATGAGGCTGGGTCTAGTCATGTTATAGATGGTGGTATAGATGAGGCTGGGTCTAGTCATTTTATAGATGGTGGTATAGATAGGCTGTCTTGTCATGTTATAGATGGTGTGTAGATGAGGCTGGTCTAGTCATGTTATAGATGGTGGTGTAGATGAGGCTGGGTCTAGTCATTGTATAGATGGTGTATAGATGAGACTGGGTCTAGTCAGAGTTATAGATGGTGGTGTAGATGAGGCTGGTCTAGTCATGTTGTAGATGAGGCTGGGTCTAGTCATGTTATAGATGTGTATAGATGAGGCTGGGTTCAGTCATGTTATAGATGTGGTGTAGATGAGGCTGGGTCTAGTCAGCTATGCTAGTGGATGAGGATAGTGTAGTGGGAAGGGGAAGCAACTAGGGAAGGGGGGGGGGAGTGTCAAGCGGAAGAGAATAAGGGGGAGAAGAAAAAGGTGGGAGGGGAGAGGCTGGTGTGGTCAAAGGCACCAAGGAACCTTTGCCGTGTGCTGGGGGAGGCCCCGACTAGGGAGAAATGGCAGGTGGTCAGGATGGAGGATGGAGAAAGGATGGGAGTTTGAGGGTAGAGGACAATGAGGAGGCTTTCTGTTCAGACTCCTCCTCAGTGGGTCCAGAGCTGACAGCCAGTCAAGGCAGAGGTGTCAAAGTACACACGTGAGGGTACTGTCAAGGTTCCTGCAGTGAGACTAAATGGAAAAAGAAGGTTCAACTTTAAGCTTTTTTTTGTGATCTGGCAAAGTTTGTAAGATCTGTTTGGGGCTAGGGTGAGTGCAACCCGACTCGATCGGTTTTACATGTCCAGGAATCAGAGCAATAGGCTGTTGGGCGCTTCCATTCTCCCGGTGGGATTTTCAGATCACCACGTAACCATGGCTCGGTTGTCTATTTCACCAGGTCCTCCCAGGCATCCTATTAGAGGTTTAATGTAAAGCTCTTACAAGATGCCACCTTTTGCTCAGGTTTCCAGACTTTTTGTTAAAGGTCGGGGCAGCGAAGAGAGGAGTATGAGTCTCTRAGTCAATGGTGGGATGTGGGAAAAGTACAAATTCGGCTTTTCTGTCAACACTATACAGCTCTCATCCTCAGAGGCTAGGAGAGTAATGGGGGAACTTGAGTGTAGTATCAGTGAGGTGGAGGTAGAGCTGGTGGGGCAAGGCAATGTAGGCCTCCAGGCTAATTTAGCTGAATTACGTAGGAACCTGAGCAGTTTTTTCCAGGTTAAAGTAAAGGGAGTACTTGTAAGAGCTAGGTGCTCCATGCTCAAGGAGATGGATGCTCCCGGCTCCTCCTTCTTTGGTGTGGAAAGACAGAGCGGTGAAGCCAAGGGTATGCATTGTCTACGGCTGTCAGATGGGCAGGTGACCTCTGTGGTAGGGGAGATGCGGACTGTGGAGGTTTATACTGAGTTGTATAGGGCAGAACTGTGTGATCCTATGTGTGCTCAGGTTTTGTTTGCGGAACTCTCTAAGCTCTCTCTGGCACAGAGGGATGAAATGGACATTTCCCTGTTGTCCCATGAACTGGCAGAGGCCGTAACTCCGATGTCCCCCGGCCCTGCACCGGGGGTTGATGGACTCCCWGTTGAGTTTTATAAAAATTCTGGGKAATAATTGGACCGGACTTCSTTTGCCTGAGTGCGTCGGGGTMGGAGAATTGCCGATGAGGTGTCGTCGGGCAGTTCTGACTCTCCTGCCCAGAAAGGGAACTTGTGTGAACTTAAGAACTGGAGGCCTGTGGCATATCTCTGTGCGGACTACAAGATATTTGCCAAGGTCCTCTGAGAGAGATTGTCCTGAGTCTTGTCAACACTATAAGACAGAAACAGTAGACCTTACTACAGAGGTATGTCCTGGTTCTGTCACACTATATAGAACATAACAGTAGATTTACTACAGAGTATGTCCTGGTCTGTACACATAAGACAGAACAGTAGACTTGTACTACAGGTATGTCCTGGTCTGTCACATCTTAGACATAATAGTATGACCTTACGTTACAGAGTATGTCCGGTCTGTCACACTATAGAAGACAATAAACAGTAGACTTTTTGACCTACAGAGTATGCTCCTGGTGTCACACTGATAGAGTACAAGAAACCTAGTAGACCTTACTGACATGAGTATGTCAGGTCTGTCACACTAAAGTACATAACATAGACCTTACTAGCAGGAGTATGTCTGGTCCTGTCATCATATAAGACAGAGACAGTAGAACCTTACTACAGAGTATGTCAGGTTTTGTCACACTAAATAGAGACATGAACTAGTAGACCTTACTACAGATATGTCCTGGTCGTCACACTATAGACAGAACAGTAGACCTTTACTACATGAGTATGTCCATGGTTCTGTTCACACTATAAGACATACAGTAGACCTTACTACAGAGTAATGTCCTGGTCCTGTCACACTATAAGACATGAACAGTAGACTACGTACAGAGTATGTCCAGGTCTGTCACACTTAAGACATAACAGTAGACCCTTACTAAGAGTATTGTCCTTGGTCTGTCATAAATACAGCTATAAGACATATACAGTAGAATCTTAGCTACAGAGTATTGTCCCGTCTGTCACAACTATAAGACATAACAGTGACCTTACTCCAGAGTATGTCAGGTTCTGATCACCTATATATGAAACATAAACAGTAGACCTTACTTGACAGAGTATGTCCAGGTTTGTCACACTTAAGATCATAACAGAGACCTTAACTGACATGAGTATGTCCTGGTCTGTCACCTATAGACATAACGAGTAGACCGTTACTTAACTAAGATATGTCTGGTTCTGTCACACTATGAAGACATAACAGTAGACCTTAACTACAGGAGTATGTCCTGGTCTGTCAACACTATAGAGAACATGAATCAGTAGACCTTACTAAAGAGTATGTCCTGGTCTGTCACACTTAATAAGAATAAACAGTGACCTTTACTACAGAGTATGTCCCTGGTTTGTTCACACTATAAGACTAACTAGACCTTACTAACAGAGTATATCCTGGTCTGTCACACTATAAGGAATTAACAGTATGAACCTTCTACAGAGTATGTCTGGTCTGTCACACTATATAGACATAAACAGTAGAACCTTACTACAGAGTATGTCTCTGGGGTCTGTCACACTAGGTAAGACAGAACAGGCAACCTTGCTACAGAGTATGTCGCCGGATTCTGTCACACCTATTGATTTGACATTAACAGTAGACCCTTACTAACAGAGTATGTCCAGGTGTACCTATAAGAACATAACAGTAGACCTTACTAACATGAGTATGTCCTGGATCTGTCCACACTCTAAGACATGAACAGCAGACTTTATCTACAGAGGTATGGGTCTGGGTCTGTTCAACACTATATAGACAGAAACAGTAGAACCTTACTTAAACAGAGTATGTCCTGGGTCTGTCACACTATAAGACATAACTAGTCAGACCTTCTAACAGAGTATGTCCATGTGTTTGTTCCACAGCTATAAACATAACAGTATGAGCGGACTTACTACAGAGTATGTCCTGGTCTGTCACACTATAGAACAGAACAGTAGACTTTACTACAAAGAGTAATGTCCTGGTTCCCTGTCACACTATAGACAGAACGTAGATCCTTACTGACAGAGTATGTCCTGGTCTGTCACATTTTTTCTATAAGACATAACAGCAAGACTTTACTACAAGAGTATGTCCTGGTTCCTGTCACACTAATAAGACATAACAGTAGACCTTACTACAGAGTATGTCCAGTTTGTCACACTAATAGAACATAACCAGTAGACCTTATTACATGAGTATGTCCAGGTTTTGTCAGCACTGAATAAGACATAAAGCAGACCTTACTACGAAGTAATGTCTGGTCTCTGTCACACTATAATAAGACATAACAGTAGTGACTTACTACAGAGTATGTCCTAGGTTTGTCACACTATAAGAACATAACAGTTAGACCTTAGCGTTACATAAATAAGGGGGGGGGAGAGTATGTCCTGGTCTGTCACACTTATAAGACAATAACAGCTAGAGACGTCTTGACTACAGAGTAAGTCCCTGGTCCTGTCACACTATAAGACAGAACAGTTAGCCTTGACTACAGAGTATGTCCTGTGTGTACACTATAAGACATAAGCAGTAGACCTTACTACAGAGTATGTCGCTGGTCTGTCACACTATAAGACCATAAAGTAGACCTTATCTACAGAGGTATTTCTGGCTGTCACACTTATAAAGACATAACAGCAGAACTTTATACCAGCAGTATGTCCTGGTCTGTCACACTATAAGACATAACAGTAGACCTTACGACCAGAGTATGTCTGGTCTTCACACTTGGATAATGACATAACAGCCAGACTTACCTAACAGAGTATGTTCCTGGTCTGTCACTTACTATAAGACATGAACAGTAGACTGCTTAACCTTACAGAGTATTGTCCTGGTCTGTCGACACTATAGATCAGACATAGACGAGTTAGATGCCTTACTGACAGGAGTAATGTTCTGGTCTGAATCACACTATATAGAAGATGACGTCAGACCTTGACTGACAGAGTAGTTCCGGTCTGTCACGCAGGTCTATAAGACTAAGACATAGACGAAATTTGATACGACGAGGTATGTCCGGCGTCTGTTCAAGCACTAATAAGACCATAACCAAGTCGAAGTAGACCCCTTACTACAGAGTAATGTCCGGTCCTTGTCACCACTGATAAGACCATAACAGTAGACTTGACTAACAGGTATTGTCCTGGTCTGTCAACACTATAAGACATCAGTATAGTATCTCTTAACTAACAGAGTATGATCCCTGGTCTGTCACACTATAAGACATAACAGTAGACCTTATCTAACAGAGTATGTCCTGGTCATGTCCACACTATAAAGACATAACAGGTAGATTTACTACAGCGTATTCCCTGGTCTGTCACACTATAAGACAGAACAGTAGACCCTTACTACAGAGTATGTCCCGGTCTGGTCACACTATAAGACATAAACAGAGCCTTGCTACAATGAGTTATGTCTCGGTCTGGTCACACTATAGACATAACAGTAGCCCTTACTGACAGAGTATGTCCTGGTCCTGTCAACAACTATATAGACATGAACATGTAGAGCTTACTACAGTAGTATGTCCTGGTTGGTCACACTATACGACATAACAGCAGAACCTTACTTACAGAGTATGTCCTGTCTTGTCACACTAAAATGACAACATGAGTAGATCCTTACTGACAGAGTATGTCTGGTCTGTCACACTATAAGACATAACAGGCAGACCTTAACTACATGAGTATGTCCAGGTCTGTCACACTAATCAAGACATAACAGCAGACCCTTTACTACAGAGTTATGTCCTGGTCGTCACACTATATCAGAAGACATAACAGTAGACCTTACTACAGAGTATGTCCTGGGTCCTGTCACATACTAATAAGAACAGACCAGTAGACCTTACTACAAGTATGTCCTAGTCTGTCACAACTTATAGAGAATAACAGCAGACTTGACTACCAGAGTAAATTCCAGGTCTGGTCACACTATAACAGACATAACAGTAGACCTTACCTACAGAGTATGTCCTGGTTGTCACACCTATAAGAGACAGAACAGTCAAGACCTCTTACTACAGAAGTATGTCTGGTTGTGCACACTATAAGACAACCAGAAGACCTTTAACTACAGAGTATGTTCCATGGTTTGTCACACTATAAGACAAACAGTAGACCTTACTACAGAGTATGTTCCCTGGTCTGTCAACTATAAGACAAAAGCTCAAGACTTTACTACAGAGTATGTCAGGTTTGTCAGCACTATAAGACATGAGCAGAGACTTTACTAAACAGAAGTAATGTCCAGTTCTGTCACAGCTATAAAAGAACAGTAGACCCTGTACTACAGAGGTTGTCCTGGTTCGTCCAATCACTATAAGACATGCAACAGTAGAACCCTTACCTACGAGTATGTTCCTGGTCTGTCACTATAAGACAGAAGCAGTAAGACCTATTACTACAGAGTATGTCCGTCTGTCACACTATATAGAATAACAGGCAGACCTATGCTACAGAGTATGTCCAAGTGTTTGTCAGCACTATAAGACATAACAGTAGACCTTACACAGAGTATTGTCCTAGTCTGTCACACTTAGACATAACCAGTAACCTTACTAACAGAGTATTTGTCCTGGTTAATGTCACACTTATAAGACATTAACGAGTAGCCTTACACAGAGTATGATGTCTTGGTCCTGTCACACTATAGTTTGTTTTGTTTGTTGTCAGATAACTTATAACTATGCAGATATCGTGTCTTCACTCCGCCCCAATAAATACCATGACTTAGTTAAGTGTCCGGTCTGTCACACCTATAAGACATAAAACCAATACAGATAGTCCGGTCTTACCTAATAACCCTGAACTACACGAGTATGGCCTTGGTCTGTCACACTGATAAGACAAAACAGTAGACCTTTACTCACAGAAGAGTATCCGGTGCTGTCTCACGACATCAAGACATCACAGCAGACCTTACTACAGAGTATGCTCGCTGCGTCCTTGTCACACTATAATGAGCAAACCATAGACTTACTACAGAGTATTGTCCTGGTCTGGTCACAGCTATTAAAAGAGCAGAACAAGTAGACCTACTACAGTATGTCCGGTCTGTTCACACTATAAAACAAAACAGTAGACCGCTATACTACAGAGTATGTGCCCGGTTCTCCATTGCGAGTAGGCTTCTCATAGATCGGTCCACTGGTTCACTATGACGACAGACTTTACTACAGAGATATGTCTGGTCGGTCTTGTCACAATCTAATTGCGAAATACTACTAAGTACGTCCTGGTCTGTCACAGATAAATAAGTCCACTAAGAGTATGCGTTGTCAACCTATAGAGAACAGTAACTACTAAGATTATGTGTGCTCACCTATACTAACAGACTACACGGTATCAATGTCCATACACAGAGATACCGAGTTTCACATACGTACTACGATAAGAACATAACAGTAGACCTTACTACATGAGTAATGTCCTGGTGGCTTCACACTATAAGACAGACGACAGAGACCTTACTACAGACGGTATGTCCATGTGTCTTCAACAACT
Source organism: Salvelinus sp. IW2-2015 (assembly GCF_002910315.2). Lineage (NCBI taxonomy): Eukaryota > Metazoa > Chordata > Actinopteri > Salmoniformes > Salmonidae > Salvelinus > Salvelinus sp. IW2-2015. Next base: position 43,280 of record NW_019944688.1, read on the forward strand.
ATAGACAGATAACAGCAGAACTTTAACACAGAGTAGTTCCTGGTCTGGTCCACTTAAATAACGATTACAAGATTTTTCAGCCCATAAGACCAGAACAGCAGACCCTTACTACAGAGTAAATGGTAGTCTGTACACTAATAAGACACGACAGACTACTACATTGAGTATGTCCTGTTCGTCACAGGACTAAATAATCTCTAGTAAGCAGAACCAGTAGAAACCTTACTTACAGAGTATGTCTGGTCTGTTCCAACTGATAAGACATCAATACAGTAGACCTTACTACAGAGATTGTCCAGGTCTGTCACACTATAAGACATAACAGCAAGACCTACTACAGAGTATGTCCTGGTTCTGTCACACTAATAAGACATAACAGTAGACCTTACTACAGAGTATGTCCTGGTCTGTTCACACTATAAGACAGAACAGTAGACTTCTACAGAGTATGTCTCTGGTCTGTCAACATATAAGGACAGAACAGTAGACTACTACAGAGTATGTCCGGTCTGTCACACATAAGACAGAAACAGTAGACTTACTACAGAGTATGTCCTGGTCTTCACACTAAATAAGACAAACAGCAGACCTTGCTACAGAGTATGTCCACACTGTTATCATTGTATAGAACTCAAATTCTACCTAAGGCGCACGGAGACCATCCCATTAAATACTAGTAAAGGGTATGTTATCCCCCACCTTTGACCCTGTCGTCCTTGTTAGACAAATAGCCAACTTGCCTGAGCAAACAGAACATTCAACAACACACATTTGGCCTTTTCCTTATTCGAATACCTGTACCCCATTATAAACATCCCGACATTAAACTGCACCCCCAACCTCTCACACAGACATTCCAACATAAACATTATGGCATTAACCTGGCGCACACAGAAAACACATGAATCACAGTTTCTCTCATAACACAGAAAGACACCCCTTCGACTCCGGGTCAACCCGTGCCAACCAGCTGTTAGTGGCCATGGCTCCATATAGAACCCTCCACTGGAGGTCCGCTGACCTCTTGGTACTGGGGATTTGTAGAGCCCCCTCCATCTAAAACCCACCTACTCTCCACCCCAACATACCCCCTGCCACTGATGTGCCTTCACTCCTAAGATAGGCTCCTCCCACAGCCCAAGCTCCACACCCCTTCTCGTGTGGCCTTAGCAGCTGCCAGGCCCTCAGCACCGCAGGTTTGTGATTTGTCAGCACCCTCCCTCATGACACATGGGACAGGAGCCACCTCCACCTGGCCAGTCTTGACACCACTGCCTGTGACAGCCCCTCCCAGTTCTTCCTGACCCACCTCTCTGAGCCCAGGTACACCCCAACATTTTAAGCCCTTCACAACCCACTGCCAAACCCCCTGGAAGCAGAGGGGCCCTACCCCCATCCCATAACAGAGCTTCGCTCTTGTCCCAGTTCACCTTAGCTGACGAAGCTCCCTCGTACACCTTCAGACTGGTCTCTGGTGCCTGCATATCCTGACCATCCCTGACCATCAAGAAACAGTCATCTGCATATACACTGACACTGCTATGCCTGTCAACACACCCATGCCTGGTCCAGAACACTCCCTGCAGTCTAACTGCGTAGCAAGGCCCAAAAAAAGGCTCAATGGCATCCTTGTCTAATTGCCCTCCAACGCAGACTGGCCTACTGAGCCCCCCTCCTAATAGAGTCCAAAAGGTCTGGTCTAATAGAGTTCCAAATGTTGCTATAGAGTCCAGATGTCCTGTCTTAGAGTCCAGATGTCTCTATAGAGTCCGACTGGTCTATAGAGCCAATGTCTGTTATAGAGTCCAGATGTCTGTCTATAGAGTCCAGATGTCTGGTCTATAAGAGTCCAATGTCTGCTCTATGAGTCCAGATGTTCTGTTCTATAGAGTCCAAATGTCTGTCTATAGAGTCCAGATGTCTGTCTATAGAGTCCAAATGTCTGCTCATATAGAGTCCAATGTCGCTCTATAGAGTCCAGATGTCTGGTCTATAGAGTCCAAATGTCTGTCTATGTCAGTCTGTTCTATAAGTCCAGATGTCTGGTCTATAGAGTCCAATATGTCTGGTTTTCTATAGAGTCCAATATGTCTGGTTCTATAGAGTCCAAATTGTCTGGTCTATAGAGTCCAAATGGTCTGCTCTATAGAGTCCAATGTCTGCTCTAGATAGAGTCCAAATGTCTGACTCTATAGAGTCCAGATTGTTCTGGTCTATAGAGTCCAGATGTCTGGTCTATAGAGTCCAAATGCTGGGTCTATAAGATCAAGTCCTATGAGTCCAAGATGTCCCTGGTCTTAGGGTCCAAGATTGTCTGTTCCGTATAGAGTCGCCAAATGTCTGCTATAGAGTCCAGATGTTGGTCTATAGAGTCCAGATGGTCTGGGTCTGATATGAGCCAAGATGTCTGGTCTATAGAGTCCAGATTGCTGGTCTATAGAGTCCAGATGTTCTGCTCTACAGAGTCCACACTGGTTCCTGCTCTATAGAGTCAGATGTCTGGTCTATAGAGTCCAGATGTCTGCTCTATCAAGAGTCCAGATGTCTGCGTCTATAAGGAGTTCGCAGATGTCTGCTCTAAGTTCCAGATGTCCTGCTCTATAGAGTCCAGGATGTCTGCTCTATGAGTCCAGATGTCTGCTTTACATAGTCAAATGTCCTGCTCTATAGAGTCCAGATGTCCTGCTCTACACACGAGTTCCAGATTTCTGCTTCTGATAGAGGGTCCAGATGTCTTGTCTATAGAGTCCAAATGTCTGGTCTATAGGAGTCCAGAATGTCTGCTCTACAGAGTCCAGATGTCTGCTCTATAGAGTCCAAGATGTCTGCTCTATAGAGTCCACATGTCTGCTCTAAGAGTCCACATGTCTTGCTCTATTAGAGTCCAAGAATTTGGGACTTCAATCTGTTAGA
>NW_019944688.1:46217-49946 GCF_002910315.2 Salvelinus sp. IW2-2015
CTCTTACAGGCAAGGTCCCATGGTCATGGTCATCTTGTGGTGCCTCTCTCTATTTGTTAGAGAGTTTCCCTCTCGCATCTCGTTAACTGAGACAAGCTTTAGCTTCCTCTCTTGCCCTACCGACAGTAAGGATACCACGTGCCAGATATTATTTGCTCGTATTAGAGTTCCAGTAGTCTCTCTGCTCTAGTACTGACTCGTGGTTGTGGTCCTAGCGCGCGCGAGCTGTTCCGCAAGTGACGTATTGTCTGCGGTTTGCTGCCATGCGTTGTCATGGTATAGTTAAGTGCCAGATGTGGGCGTATCTCTGTTTCTACCAAGAGTCCATCTAATATTTCTGTCGTTATTCGCATTTAATTTACGGTCGTGGCCAGAGTTCCCCGATTTCTAGCCTACGAGCCCGTGTTAGGATACTTCTTTTCTCTGCAGCTGTTAGCTTCAAGCTCCGTAATGTATAGTCACTGAGCACGCCTTACCTTCGACATTCTCTCCTGCTCTTCGGTCTCGTAGGTTATCCGCAGCAGAGAAACGCTAGGGCGCACCCAGTCTTCTGTATAATGTGATGCCACAACGTTTCCTGTGACGTTTCTACGACACTGGCAAATCGTCTCCGGCTTTTCCTGGAATGGCGGTGACGAGGTTATAAGAGTGAGGCTCGGCAGTCCACTAGAACTCTCGGTATAATCACCTTTGGACGAAAAAAACCGGCGTCTGATTGCTCTTGTCGATATATATTGTACGCCGACTTGGCTCAGGGCACAAGCACGAAAGTCCGGTCCAATTTTACCAGTACTTTTTATCAAAAAATCCAGCGTGTACTGATCCAGTGCACCACTCTGTCCTCCGTGTGTGCAGTTCGGTGACCGGTGGCGACATCGTGCCATGTTCATAGCAGGGCCTCTCTGCCTCAAGCTTCTCGTGTATGGACAACAGGGAAATGTCCATTTCATCCCTCTGTGCCAGAGAGAGCTTAGAGAGTTCTGCAAACAAAACCTGAGCCAAATAGATGCACACACAGTTCTTGCCTACTTACATACCTCAGCTATAACCTCCACCAGTCCGCATCTTCCCACCACAGAGGAGTTTGCACTGCCGCCCATCTGACAGCCGTAGACAATGCATACCCTTGGCTTCACCGCTCTGTCTTTCCAAACCAAAGAAGGAGGTGGGAGCATCCATCTCCTTGAGCATGGAGAACCTAGCTCTTACAAGTACTCCCTTTACTTAACCTGGAAAAAAACTGCCAGGTTCTACGTAATTCAGCTAAATTAGCCTGGAGGCCTACATGCCTGCCCCACCATCTCTACCTCCACCTCACTGATACTACACTCAAGTTCTCCCCAATACTCTCCTAGCCTCTGAGGATGAGAGCTGTATAGTGTTGACAGAAAAGCCGAATTTGTACTTTTCCAAATCCCACCATTGACCTCAGAATGTACTTTCATTCCTCCTTCTTGCTCACCGTTTAACCAAAAAGTCTGGAATGGACCTGAGCAAAAGCCTGGAGTGTGATCTTTTGTAACGGAGCTCTTACATTTAAATACGTCTTCATAGGATTGCCGTGTGGAGGGACTCTGGTGTCGAAATACAGCCGAGCCATTGCTCTGACCGACCGGTCAGCATCTATAAAAAGGTCACGCCACTCGGGAGAATGGACGTGCCCACACTATTGCTCTGATTCTCATGTAAAACCGATCGAGTCGGGTTGCATCACCCTAGCCCCACAATACAGATTTTACACAAAAGCTTTTGCCAGATAGGCACAAAGAAAAAGCTTTACAGTTTGAACCCTTCTTTATCTTCCATTTAGTCTCCACTCAGGAACCTTGACAGTACGCTCATTCCTCCACCTATTATATATTGACACCTCGGTGCCTTACCGTCAGCTTTGGACCCCTACCTGGGAGGAGGAATAGTCCGCTGACACAGGGAATAAGCCTCGCTCGTGGTGCGTCTCCCCTCAAACCTCTCGCCCTTCTCGTTCTGCCGTTTCTCCTTCCGTCTCTCCATTTCGTCCTTAACCACCTGCCCCTTTCTCTCCCCCGATCACTTCTAGTCTCACCAGGGACATGGCCTCCAGCCCACCCCCCCCGAGGCGCTGTCCCGTGTGTGGTGCGACTTGACCTCACTTCACGCAGGGTCCTTTCCCTCCCACTTTTTCTTCGGGCCGCCCGTCTCTCCCATTTTCGATTACGCATTTCTCGCTCTCTCCTCCCCGCCACTGCACTCCCCTTCGCCACTCGCATATGATATCGCCCTAGATATGTCTTTCCCCATTACCATTATCCTACCACTTAGTCTCTTCTCTGTGGTGTCAGACATCTGGACTCTATAGACCAGACATCTGGACTCTATAGAGCAGACATCTGGACTCTATATTGTGTACCGGGACTCTATATTGTGTACCGGGATGCTCAATGACGGACAACTTGGTCTTAATCAGGGACATGTTGGAGAGTTTCTAATGTGAACTTTGGACTGGTCTATTTAAATCAAGAGAGGGCTTTTGATAAAGTGGACCATGAGTATCTGTTTAATGTAATGTCTGTGTTTGGGTTTTGGGAAAGGTTTTTGGCCTGTGTGAAGGTGTTGTATGCTGGAGCGTCATGTATGGTCAAGGTGGGAGGGGGGCTCAGTAGGCCAGTCTGGGTGGCATTAGACAAGGATGCCATTGAGCCTTTTTTGGGCCTGCTACGCAGTAGACTGCAGGGAGTGTTCTGGACAGGCATGGGTGTGTTGACAGGCATAGCAGTGTCAGTGTATGCAGATGACTTTTCTGTGATGGTCAGGGATGGTCAGGATATGCAGGCACCAGAGACCAGTCTGAAGGTGTACGAGGGAGCTTCGTCAGCTAAGGTGAACTGGGACAAGAGCGAAGCTCTGTTATGTGGGGCATGGGGGTATAGGGCCCCCCCTCTGCTTCCAGGGGGTTTGCAGTGGGGTTGTGAAGGGCTTAAAATGTTGGGGGTGTACCTGGGCTCAGAGAGGTGGGTCAGGAAGAACTGGGAGGGGCTGTCACAGGCAGTGGTGTCAAGACTGGCCAGGTGGAGGTGGCTCCTGTCCCATGTGTCATGAGGGAGGGTGCTGACAATCRACAACCTGCGGTGCTGAGGGCCTGGCAGCTGCTAAGGCCCACACGAGAAGGGGGTGTGGAGCTTGGGCTGTGGGAGGAGCCTATCTTAGGAGTGAAGGCACATCAGTGGCAGGGGGTATGTGGGGTGGAGAGTATGGTGGGTTTTAGATGGAGGGGGCTCTACAAATCCCCAGTACCAAAGAGGTCAGCGGACCTCCAGTGGAGGGTTCTATATGGAGCCATGGCCACTAACAGCTGGTTGGCACGGGTTGACCCGGGAGTCGGACAGGGGTGTCCTTTCTGTGTTATGAGAGAAACTGTGATTCATGTGTTTTCTGTGTGCGCCAGGTTAATGCCATCAATGTTTATGTTGGAATGTCTGTGTGAGAGGTTGGGGGTGCAGTTTAATGTCGGGATGTTTATAATGGGGTACAGGTATTCGAATAAGGAAAAGGCCAAATGTGTGTTGTTGAATGTTCTGTTTGCTCAGGCAAAGTTGGCTATTTGTCTAACAAGGACGAACAGGGTCAAAGGTGGGGGGATAACATACCCTTTACTAGTATTTAATGGGATGGTCTCCGTGCGCCTTAGGGTAGAATTTGAGTTCTATACAATGATAAACAGTGTGGACATACTCTGTAGCAAGGTCTGCTGTT
>NW_019944688.1:55178-64276 GCF_002910315.2 Salvelinus sp. IW2-2015
TGCTGTTATGTCTTATAGTGTGACAGACCGGACATACTCTGTAGTAAGGTTCTCTGTTCTGTCTTATAGTGTGACAGACCGGACATACTCTGTAGTAAGGTCTACTGTTCTGTCTTATAGTGTGACAGACCAGGACATACTCTGTAGTAAGGTCTACTGTTATGTCTTTATAGTGTGACAGACCAGGACATACTCTGTAGTAAGTCTGCTGTATGTCTTATAGTGTGACAGACCTGACATACTCTGTAGTAAGGTCTACTGTTATGTCTTATAGTGTGACAGACAGGACATACTCTGTAGTAAAGGTCTACTGTTATGTCTTATAGTGTGACAGACCAGGACAATACTCTGTAGTAAAGGTCTCTGGTATGTCTTATAGTGTGACAGACCGGACAATACTCTGTAGTAAGGTCTGCTGTTCTGTCTTTTAGTGTGACAGACCAGGACATACTCTGTAGTAAGGTCTACTGTTATGTCTTATAGTGTGACAGACCAGGACATACTCTGTAGTAAAGTCTCTTGTTATGTCTTATAGTGTGACAGACGGACATACTCTGTAGTAAGGTCTCTGTTGTTCTATTGTGTGACAGACCAGGACATACTCTGTAGTAAGGTCTACTGTTATGTCTCTTATAGTGTGACAGACCAGGACATACTCTGAGTAAAGTCTCTGTTATGTCTTATAGTGTGACAGACCTGGACATACTCTGTAGTAAGTCTGCTGTTATGTCTTTATAGTGTGACAGACCAGGACATACTCTGTAGTAAGGTCTACTGTTCTGTCTTAAGTGTGACAGACCAGGACATACTCTGTAGTAAGGTCTACTGTTATGTCTTATAGTGTGACAACCAGGACATACTCTGTAGTAAGTCTACTGTTTGTCTTATAGTGTGACAGACCAGGACATACTCTGTAGTAAGGTCTACTGTTCTGTCTTATAGTGTGACAGACCGGACATACTCTGTAGTAAGGTCTACTGTTATGTCTTATAGTGTGACAGACCGGACATACTCTGTAGTAAGGTCTACTGTTTGTCTTATAGTGTGACAGACCAGGACATACTCTGTAGTAAGTCTACTGTTATGTCTTATAGTGTGACAGACCAGGACATACTCTGTAGTAAGGTCTACTGTTATGTCTTATAGTGTGACAGACCAGGATACTCTGTAGTAAGGTCTACTGTTCTGTCTTATAGTGTGACAGACCAGGACATACTCTGTTAGTAAGTCTACTGTTATGTCTTATAGTGTGACAAGACCGGACATACTCTGTAGTAAGGTCTACTGTTATGTCTTATAGTGTGACAGACCGGACATACTCTCTGTATAAGTCTTCGTTTATGTCTTGTTTAGTACAGCCTGGTGACAGCACTGACTACTCTGTAGTAAAGTTCTGACAGTCAATGTCTCTCTTAGCTGTGATCAGACCAGAACATACTCTGTAGTAAAAGCTCTACTGTTATGTCTTATAGTGTGACAGACCGGACATACTCTGTCGTAGAGGTCTAACGTTAGTTTGCTTTAGTAGTTGTGACAGACCAGGACATACCTGTAGTAAGGTCTGCTGTCTCCATGTTTCTCCTAGAAATGATCCTCAACAGCGCAGAGTTAAGAAAATACCTGCGCATACGTTCTTCACAATTGAATGAGATAAATACGGCTGATTTAAGCATATTTGAAGCAAGCTGGATCAGGAAAGTTCCTGCTGTTACTTACCTGACCACAATGCTTACAACGTCTTTCTTCTCTCGCCGTCCATGTTTTTTTTTGGCATCCTGTCTCTATTGCCAGGCTATGGTCACTCAGTCTGTACATTGTTAATGTTTTTGATTGAAATATTGGATTTTGACGAAGGTGTTGTGAATATTTGATATCTGTTTAGAATTTTGGTAATATTTGAAGTTTGTGATTAGATCAAAATATTGTTTGCCAATAACTAGTGTATGAATTTTAGATAGAGATTTCTGTTTGTGAGATTTTTGTGTATGATTGTTGAATTTAGCTGTGCTTTTTGTCCAGTGCTCTTGAAGGTCACTGTGTTGTGTGTTTGTATTAGGAAAAGCCTTATGGTGATAGTATTCTGGATTACAGTGTCCAGAATTTTGGTGTCTTCTTTTTTCACTTTGGAGTGCTAGGGAGAATTCCTGAGTTCTACCCTACAGGGTATGTTTGAGGAATTTCTGGCGCAAAACCTAAATTCCAGGTTGTAAATTTTTGGCGTTGGCTTTTCTCTCCTCTCTCTTCCCTCTCTCTCTCTCTCCCCTCTTATTTGACATTTTAGTCATTTAGCAGACGCTTTTATCATACCGACTTACAGGAGACAATTAGGGTTAAGTGCTTTGCTCAAGACACATCGGCAGAATTTTTCACCGTTGTCGGCTCAGGGATTCAACACAGCGAACCTTTCAGTATGTTTCAATGCTCTACATTCTCAATTAAGTAAGCAGTTTTCACTCCTCTTAATAGAACGAGGAGTCAACTGAATTGCGAACAAATATGTGTTATTACTCCTATCTTCATATCCACTAGGGATTAGCTTTCTTCCTCTCTCTCTCTCTCGTCTCTCTCTCTCTCTCTCTCTCTCTCTCTCTCTCTCTCTCTCTCTCTCTCTCTCTCTCTCTCTCTCTCTCTCTCTCTCTCTCCTTCTCTCTCCACCTCCTCACTGTCTAACAGGTTTGATTACTGTGCAATAGAGAAGAAAAATAGAAAGAACAGTACCTCTGCACGTCTTATAACCTCATATCTTACGTCACATTGTCAGTGTTCCCCAGTGCACTCAATTTAGCCAATGTCTCCTCTACTGGGACATACTCTGTAGTAAGGTCTACTGTTATGTCTTATAGTGTGACAGACCAGGACATACTCTGTAGTAAGGTCTGCTGTCTCCATGTTTTCTCCTAGAAATGATCCTCAACAGGCAGGTTAAGAAATCCTGCGATACGTTCTTCAAATTGAATGAGATAAATACGGCTGATTTAAGCATATTTGAAGAAGTGGATCAGGAAGTCCTGCTGTACTTCACCTGACCCACAATGCTTACAACGTCTTTCTTCTCTCGCCGTCCATGTTTTTTTTTATGGCATCCTGTCTCTATTGCCAGGCTATGGTCACTCAGTCTGTACATTGTTAATGTTTTTGATTGAAATATTGGATTTTGACGAGGTGTTGTGATAATTTGATATCTGTTTAGAATTTGGTAATATTGAAGTTTGTGATTAGATCAAATATTGTTTTGCCAATAACTAGTGTATGAATTTTAGATAGAGATTTCTGTTTGTGAGATTTTTGTTATTGATTGTTGAATTTAGCTGGTGCTTTTTGTCCAGTTGCTCTGAAGGGTCACTGTGTTGTGGTGTTTGTATAGGAAAGCCTTATGGTGATAGTATTCTGGATTACAGTGTCCAGAATTTGGTGTCTTTTTTTTCCAACTTGGAGTGCTAGGGAGAATCTCCTGAGTTCTACCCTACAGGGTATGTTTGAGGAATTTCTGGCGCAAACCTAAATTCCAGGTGTAAAATTTTGGCGTGGCTTTTCTCTCCCTCTCTCCTTCCCTCTCTCTCTCTCTCCCACTCTTATTTGACATTTTAGTCATTTAGCAGACGCTTTTATCCATACCGACTTACAGGAGACAATTAGGGTTAAGTGCTTTGCTCAAGGACACATCGGCAGATTTTTCACGTTGTCGGCTCAGGGATTCAAACCAGCGACCTTTCAGTATGTTTCAAATGCTCTACATTCTCAATTAAGTAAGCAGTTTTCACTCCTCTTAATAGGAACGAGGAGTCAACTGAAGATTGGAACAAAATATGTGTTATTACTCCTATCTATCATATCCACATAGGTTAGCTTTTCCTCTCTCTCTCTCTCTCTCTCTCTCTCTCTCTCTCTCTCTCTCTCTCTCTCTCTCTCTCTCTCCTCACCTTGTCTAACAGGTCTGATTACTGTGCAATAGAGAAGAAAAATAGAAAGATGACAGGAACCTCTGCACGTCTTATAACCTCATATCTTACGTCACATTGTCATGTTCCCCAGTGCACTCAATTTAGCCAATGTCTCCCTCTACTGGAATTATAAATTTCTCTGGCCTTCACTAGTGGCTTGAGGCGTGTGTGTGTGTGTGTGTGTGTGTGTGTGTGTGTGTGTGTGTGTGTGTGTGTGTGTGTGTGTGTGTGTGTGTGTGTGTGTGTGTGTGTGTGTGTGTGTGTGTGTGTGTGTGTGTGTGTGTGTGTGTGTGTGTGTGTGTGTGTGTGTGTGTGTGTGTGTGTGTGTGTGTATACACACACAACCATCCAGGTAAATGGTGTGGACCTGCGTAGCGCGGCCCATGAGGACGCCATCACAGCCCTAAGGCAGACCCCGGCCAAGGTGTGTCTTAAGGTTCTACGGGACGAGGCGAGGTACCGCGACCAGGAGAACCTAGATGTGTTCAGTGTGGAACTGCAGAAAAAGGCTGGCCGTGGCCTGGGCCTCAGTATCGTCGGCAAGAGGTACAGTAGCAACTCACACACACACACATTCGTTGTGTCTTCATAACAGAAGTTTTACCACTATCAGGGAGTCTAATGTGAACCAGCAAGACATGTAAGGGGATCTATGCTGCAGCTATTTGCTACACTCTTACCTGGGATTTGTTGTCAGTAGTGTGCTTTGGTTACCTACATGCTCTCCTTACGATGGCAAGGATGAGATCCATTTTGAGCGTACGTAGCCATAGGAATTAATCAAGTATTTTATTAATATGGTAGGAACGGCACAGGGGTGTTCATCTCGGACGTGGTGAAAGGGGGCGCCGCCGAGCTGGATGGCCGGCTGATGCAGGGGGACCAGATTATCTCTGTCAACGGAGATGACATGAGGTCTGCCTCGCAGGAGACGGTAGCTGCCATTCTCAAGGTGAGGGGGAGGGGGCAGGCCTTAGGGCTCACCGTCACACCAAAAACCAACCACATAGACTTGATGTATGAAACGGCCTTCAGTACAGTTTGAATAAAACTGCCATTATAGACAAACACACACTACCATTCAAAGGTTTGGGGTCACTTAGAAATGTCATTGTTTTTGAAAGAAAGAAAAAGATCCATTAAAATAACATCAAATTGATCAGAAATACAGTATAGACATTGTTAATGTTGTAAATGACTATTGTAACTGGAAACGGCTGATTTTTAATGGAATATTTACATGGGCGTACAGAGGCCCATTATCAGCAACCATCACTCCTGTGTTCCAATGGCACGTTGTGTTAGCAAATCCAAGTTTATAATTTTAAAATTCTAATTGATCATTAGAAAACCCTTTTGCAATTATGTTAGCACAGCTGAAACAGACGCCTCACAAGTCCTCAACTGGCAGCTTCATTAAATAGTACCCCCAAAACACCAATCTCAACGTCAACAGTGAAGAGGTGACTCCGGGATGCTGGCCTTCTAGGCAGTTGCTAAGAATAAGCCATATCTCTGACTGGCTAATAAAAATAAAAGATTAAGATGGTCAAAAGAACACAGACACTGGACATAGGAACTCTGCCTAGAAGGCCAGCATCCAGGAGTTGCCTCTTCACTGTTGATGTTGAGACTGGTGTTTTGCGGGTACTATTTAATGAAGCTGCCAGTTGAGGACTTGTAAGGTATCTGTTTCTCAAACTAGACACTCTAATGTACTTATCCTCTTGCTCAGTTGTGCACTGGGGCCTCCCACTCCTCTTTACATKCTGGTTAGAGCCAGTTCGCACTGTTCTGTGAAGGGAGTGTAGTACACAGCGTTGTACAAGTTCTTCAGTTTCTTGGCAATTTCTCGCATGGAATAGCATTTATTTCCCAGAAAAAGAATAGACTGACGAGTTTCAGAAGAAAGGTCTTTGTTTCTGGCCATTTTGAGCCTGTAATCGAACCCACAAATGCTGATGCTCCAGATACTCAACTAGTCTAAAGAAGGCCAGTTTTATTGCTTATTTAATCAGAACAACAGTTTTCAGCTGTGCTAACATAATTGCAAAAGGGTTTTCTAATGATTAATTAGCCTTTTAAAATTATAAACTTGGATTAGCTAACACAACGTGCCATTGGAACACTGGAGTGATGGTTGCTGATAATGGGCCTATGTAGATATTCCATTAAAAAACAGCCGTTTCCAGCTACAATAGTCATTTACAACATTAACAATGTCTTCACTGTATTTATCATCAATTTGATGTTATTTTAATGGATAAAAAAATGTGCTTTTCTTTCAAAAACAAGGACATTTCTAAGTGACCCCAAACTTTCGAACGGTAGTGTATACTCCACAATTACAGAAAAAAACTGTCAATTACAGTAGTCGCAGACAAACAAATAACTACAGACTTCGCAGACAAACAAATAACTACCACCTTCACAGACAAACAAATAACTACCACCTTCACAGACAAACAAATAACTACCACCTTCACAGACAAACAAATAACTACCACCTTCGCAGACAAACAAATAACTACAGCCTTCGCAGACAAACAAATAATTACCGCCTTCGCAGACAAACAAATAACTACAGCCTTCACAGACAAACAAATAACTACCGCCTTCACAGACAAACAGATAACTACAGCCTTTACAGACAAACAAATAACTACAGCCTTTACAGACAAACAAATAACTACAGCCTTTAAAGACAAACAAATAACTACAGACTTCCCAGACAAACAGATGACTACAGACTTCACAGACAAACAAATACCTACAGCCTTCACAGACAAAGAACTACACTAAAACAAATAACAACAGCTAATACTTGAAACACATCAAAGTAACACATCAAAGAACATCCCTCTCATTGTCACAGTCCAAAACAATAGAGTGCAATAGTAATGGAGTCTTTTTGTAGGTACTGTTCGTTGAACAAAGCCTATGGGAAAATTTTAGTTTTTGGATAAACGCCAAAAATAAGGTCTGTGTTAAACACAGGCTTAGGRGATTATATTATATGTTTTGTTCTATGGGTTAATCTTAAACAGCTAACGCCACTTTTTGTTAATTTTGAAGCATTTATGTAATAACAAAAGCAGATAAAGCACATAAAGACTTCATCATTCATAAAGATCATGTTAACTGACTGATATTATCTCATAGAACAAAATGTATMAGATCTGCTAAGCCTGGGTTAACCTCAGACCTAATTTTTGGTGTTTATCGCAAAACCCTATTCTTTCCCCATTCATTTTTCCCATAGCAATGGTTGAACAAACCAGAGGTAAAATCATTTCCGGTTTTTAGGACTACAAGCTGACGAGCTCTCTGTACCAGCCTGTCACTAGCCATCAAACTCTTCTTCCTTCTTCCACAAGGGGTCACCAATGGTACAGTTATGTTCCAAGGCTGCAGTGCTCTCTTGTGAATTGGTGTGCTTTAAGCTGCAGCGGTGGAGCGGAGGGGCTTTCTTGATGTGCTTTAAGMTGCAGCGGTGGAGCGGAGGGGCTTTCTTGATGTGCTTTAAGCTGCAGCGGTGGAGCGGAGGGGCTTTCTTGATGTGCTTGGTTTAGCTACAGTTCTTCTAAAGTGGGTGCTTTGTGTGCCCTTGCTACAGTGGTGTACACTACATTTACAGTGCTGAGGTATATAGTAGCACTTTATCCTGTGCACTTGTCAAATAAGGTTCTTTATTTTGTATTATTTATTTGAACCTTTATTTAACTAGGCAAATCAGTTAAGAACAAATTCTTATTCACAATGACAGCCTACCCCGGGCAAGCCCTCCCTTAGTCCCCATGGGACTCCCGATCACGGCCGGTCGGGATACAGCCCGGGATCGAACCAGGGTCTGTAGTGAAGCCTTAGACCGCTGCACCACTCGGGTTGGGTTGTGTCTAAAGTAGTGCACTATGTCTGAGTATCAAATGGCACTATTGTAGGGAATAGGTTACCATTTAGGACTTGTACGGAATAGGTTACCATTTTCGGATTTGTAGGGAATAGGTTACCATTTAGGACACAACCTATGATATGGAGATCCTGTCAGGTTGAAGTGCATGTCCTGTCCTCAGTAGTAAACATGGAAGTGGAGATCCTACCAGGTTGCAGTCCTATGCCAGCAGACATTAGTGCAGTAGGAAGTGAACACTGTAAGGCCAGTCCCTAGCTGCTCTGGTAGTTACGTGCTGTGCGCTACCTGTGCCTCTGCAGTGTGCCAGGGTGGTGGTGCTCCTAGAGCTGGGTCGACTGAAGGCTGCCTCCTGGATCTCTTCCAGACAGACGTAACTCCCAGGGAAGCCAGGTGTGTGTGTGTGTGTGTGTGTGTGTGTGTGGTGTGTTGTGTGTGTGTGTGTGTGTGGTGTGTGTGTGTGTGTGTGTGTGTGTGTGTTGTGTGTGTGTGTGTGTGTGTGTGTGTGTGTGTGTGTGTGTGTGTGTGTGTGTGTGTGTTGTTGTGTGCGCGCGCCCATTGTCACCCCGCTGCCTGGGAGTTTGCATGCAAAGCTCAGTCAGCGACTGACCCTGGTACTGTGTCATTAATACCCCTGTCTCTCCTTCTCTCCATTCATCACATGCATGGAAGACTAAATGTCCATCTGATGAATGTTTAAGCAGGCTTCTTCTGGTGTCACCTGTTTGTCACTCACTCACACTCAGCCACCGGCCAAACTTACCGCCACCGGGCAGCATGCCTCAGTGTGTGTGTTCTCTCCTGACTGGATCATAGCGTTGTTCCCCCTCCTCTCTCCAGCAGATGAGTCACGTGAGTGCCAACAGTACAATCGTCACGCCACACCTCCCGTAAACTCCACCCTCACCTCTCAGCTCCTCAATAACGTCAGGAAGCCAATGACGGTGGGCATGACATCAATCACAGAGCGGCAGGTAAGTAGTACCAGTCCCTTTCCATAGAAGTAGTACCAGTCCTTTCCACAGAGAGTAGTACCAGTCCCTTTCCACAGAGAGTAGTACCAGTCCTTTCCACAGAGAGTAGTACCAGTCCACCTTTCCAAGAGAAGTAGTTACCTCCTTCACGAAGTTACAGTCCCTTTCCACAGAGAGTAGTACCAGTCCTTTCCACAGAGAGTAGTACAGTCCTTTCCACAGAGAGTAGTACCAGTCCCTTTCCACAGAGAGTAGTCACAGTCCCTTTCCCAT
>NW_019944689.1:0-25793 GCF_002910315.2 Salvelinus sp. IW2-2015
TTGTTACATGCCAGCTTAATGTTAACATTTGGGTAGTGCTGGATGAATAGAATGCAATGGTCGCTACTCAGGGACTGCTCACCACTAGATCCAGCCCAGTAATTACATCTTGTAGGTAGGGTTGTGACAAGAAAAGCACAAGTGGAGCTGCCTGGGATGTTGTAATGCTCTACCATTCCTAGACTTTTTGTTCTGGGGGGCCCAGACTCAGAAGGACATTAAAGCCGCCAGGCTTCCAGGACTTCCCAATTAACCTCTGGCTTATATCCCTTACCCAACAAGAAGGAACAATGGGTCGTACGAACACCTGCCGATCAATAGAACAGAGAAGTTGATAGATCAAGAGCAGTTCTGAATAATCTTGTGGGCCAGATGGAGTAGGAGGAGCAGAAAAGGGACTTGGAGGGGAGCTTTGGAGGGGAGGGGGCGAGAGAGACAGAAGCAGGAGGTGGAGGAGGTGAGAGGAAGAAGAGGGGTGCAGGAGAGAGAAGAGGAAGGGAGTTGGAGGGCGGGAGAGGACGAGTAAGAGAGAGGTGCAGGGAGAGTGTGGATGGGACAGGGAGAAGGAGAGAGAAGAGGCAAAGAGGAGAGAAGAGGACGGGAGTGGACGCGGGAAGAGGAGAGAAAGAGGTGGGACGCGGGAAGTCTGGTATGGGAGGGGGAGAGGAGAGAAGCAGGAGAGAAGAGACGGGGAGGGGAGGGGGATGAGGAGAGGTAGAGAAGAGGAGACAGATGAGAAAGAGGAGGGGGGAGAGGAGAGAAGAGAGCGAGAGAAGAGGAGGGGAGGGCGACGGGGGGCAGAGGAGAGGAGGAGAAAGGAGGAGCAGAGTGGAGGACGTGGATGGGAGGGGAGAGAAGAGGGATGGAGGGGAAGTGGATGGGGAGGGGGAGAGGAGAGAAGAGGAGAGCAAAGAGGAGGCGGGGAGGGCGAGGGGAGAGAAGAGGGGTGGAGGGGAGTGATGGCGAGGGGGAGAGGAGAAGTAAGAGTGATGAGAGGCAGGGGGGGGAGGGGGAGAGGAGAGCAGAGAGGAGAGAAGAGGAGGGAGTGAGGGAGCAGAAGTACAGGGGCTGGACGGGGAGTGGTATGAAAAAGAGGGGGAAGAGGAGAGAACGACGCAGAGAGAAGAGCGAGGGGAGGGGAGGGGGGAGAGGAGAGGAGAAGAAGAGGGAGGGAGATGGATGGGGGAGAGGAGAGAAGAGGGTGAGGGGAGTGGATGGGCGGGGGAGCAGGAAGAGAAGAGGACGGGGCAGTGGAGGGCGGGCGAGAGGATTGCAGAACGATGGACGTGAGAGGGCGATGGGGCGCGAGAGAGCAGAGAGAGGAATGAGAAGAGGAGCGGGAGGGGGGAGAGCCAGCGACGAGAGAAAGTAAGAGGGAGAGAAGTGGAGTGGAGGCGGAGTTGGGAGGGGAGGGGGGAGAGAGGAGAAAGAGGAGAGAGAGAAGAGATAGAGGAAGGGAGAGGGGAGGAGGATGGGTGGGAGCGGCGCATGAGAAGAGGAGTGGAGGGCGTAGGTGCGCAGAGGATGAGAAGAGGAGAGAAGAAGGGACTGGGGAGGGGAGGGGAGGAGAGGGGAGGGGAGGAGAGATCCTGGATCTGTCTGTGGCACTGGGAGGAGGAGGAGAAAAATGGCTCCATTCTCCTCTAAGTAGGCCTACAAACCAGAACTGTTGTCACCAACTGCTCAACAACAACAGAGGCATAGAGCCATGATGCCGATTTTTTTACCGACCACAAATCAACCTGCGATTACAACTTGTGACAGCTGCACACAGACTGGCCTCAAACACACAGCCCCGGCTCCTCCTTGATGTTATGCAAATGTAAACAGCTGTCATTTCTAAAGCAGACGTCTTTCTCTGCTTCCGCCGGGGTGGAGATCGAAGGGGTTTGAGAACCAAGAGCTTTTTGAAACAGAGCGCCATTATCACACAAGTCTGACTCGCTGAAAACAACAAACACTACAAAGCTAAACAAACAAAGAGCGAGAGAAAATACAACCACAGAAGAGAAGTCAAGATGAAATATTTGTGTGTGTGGGACCTTAAGATGTGTGGCATATTAAGGTGTGTTGGGTGTCCTGTCCCCCTTGCGCTCCACAGGTGCTGACAGAAGCTGGCCGTCTTTCTACTCTTCACAACAGTCTTTCTGTAATTAGTCTGGCCGTCACTACGCTCTGCCTCACATGCTGTTGATTCTCTATCATTTAAAAAGACATCAAACACTGCTTCTTTTAATAACTCCCAACAAAGAGCCATTTTGCATATAGAGTACACAAAACATTTCTGAATTACGTTTCTGCATGTATGCCCTCATGTCCTTTAAAGAAGTGAGAGTGCTACTACCCACAAGCAATGATGATCACTGTTTCAAAAGAGAGTCAATTCTTCACATTCTGTCACACACTATTTGGAAGCCCGGAACAGACAACAGAGCAGACAAGAGAGACAGATCTGTTTCATCCCAGTAGGGATGAAGTCGTAGTGTGATGACTCATTCAGAGTCAAGGTGACTGAACTGTCTCTGACTGAACAAAGAGCATTGAGGGGGAGGGCGGAGGGGGAGTCTGGAGTCCTGAGGGCGGTAAAGGTCAGGGCAGAAGGGTGCCTCCTTCACGTGCGTGTCCAGAAACATTCACTGTCTGAGGCTCTGAGGTAAACTACTGTCTAATTAAACTACCAACTCTATGCAGCAATATAGATCAGAGAGAGAAAGACAGAGAGAAAGAGAGAGACAGAGAGACAGAGCAAGAGACAGAGACAGAGAGAGACAGAGACAGACAGAACAGACAGACAGACAAGACAGACAGACAGACTAGACAGACAGACGACAGACAGCACAACAGAGAGAGAGAGACACGAGAGACAGAGTAGAGAGAGAGAGACAGAGAGAGACAGGAGAGAGAGAGAAGAGACGAACAGACAGACAGACAGCACAGACAGACAAGACGACCAGACAGCACAGACAGACAGACAGACAGACAGACAGACAGACAGACAAGACCAGCACGACAGACAGACAGGACAGACAGACAGACACGACAGACCAGAACAGACCAGACAGGACAACAGACAGCACAGACAGACCAGAGAGAGAGAGAGAGAGAGAGAGAGGCAGAGAGAGAGAGACAAGACAGACAGACAAACAGACAGAGCAGACCAGACAGAAGCAGAGACAGCAGAGAGAGAGACACGAGCAGCACACAATAGAGACGACAGAGCCAAGAGACAACAGCAGACGAGAGAGAGAGAGAGAGACAGACAGACAGACAGACAGACACGTACAGACAGACAGACAGGACAGACAGACAGACAGACAGAACAGACAGACAGACAGACAGACAGAGCAAGAGACGAGACAGAACAGGAGACAGGACAGAGAGAGAAGAGAGAGCATGAGAGAGGAGCAGAGAGAGAGGAGAGAGAAGTCACATGCAAGAGGACAGCTTCCTGACTTGTCTCTACACTTTTGTTTGTTAAGAGTCGAGATTGACACGATTCAATTAGCAACAAAATGTATAGGTATGCAACATTGTACAACTGAAGATCAACAAGGAGGAAAAATTGACAGAGAGTGAGTTAAAAGACCCAATCTTCATGTGGTAGAGCCAAATTCAAAATCGGTCAGTTAGCGTTAACGGTCTAGCTCTAACTGCTTTACTGGTGGTAACCATAGCAACATGGCCCCACTGACGGCAGCGCTAGGCCAGCGTTAGCAGCGACAGAAACTGACGGAGACTTTCCCCCTTTTTTTTTGAATACCCAAGAAATCAATCATGAGAAAGGAAGAATCAATTTTAAACACAGAATTCTGAGGGGAGAACCCAGATCTTTGTTGCCCGACTGCATCACAAAACAGGACTGTTAACAAACTGTTATTTTACACACGACCACCACTACTGCCTGGCTTACAGCTGTAACCAGCTATTTCAGCTACTACACGACAGAAAGCATCTGCAGGCAAGCAAATCCACATATTTTCGAGGACAGCGATAAGACAGGAAACACAAGTTTTTGACGTAAATATGTATCAGAAAACGGCCCACTGTCATGGTCAGCCGGCAGTGAGGGCTGACTCAGCTTGTTGTGCAGATACTTCCCCACCCTAACGAAGATAGCGGAAAAGAAAAAGAACAAGGTACAGCACCCGACTTCCCCCTCACCTCAGGCAACCCCCCCACAGCAGGACCCATCCTCCCCCTGCCTGCCTACCCCCACCGACCAAGACCCCACTACCATCAGCCTGTTGAGAGACGGCCTGGCAGTGATAGAGAGTCATGCGGTTACTTGAGCTGAAGGAGCAGCTCCCCAGCTACACCACCACCAGTCCAGACACAGAGCTTCTACGGACCAGATCAACCAGTGCAGACCAGCTGAAGAACTCTGTCCAGGAAGCTTGAGAGAGCCTTACACAGCGCTGGAGGAGGTTACAACGGCCACCATGAGGACAGAGCTGGTGCAGGTAAAAGAAGGTTAGATGGCAAAGGAGTGTCCTGGCATCAAGAGGTGCTGCCAGCACAGAGAACCAGACTGTGTAGAAGACCTCCTAGAGAGAAGCTTGCAAGCCCCTCACCGACCCTAACACCCCACCGACCCTCCTTTACCCACAACCCCCCCATGACCGACAACACTCTTACCCACACCCCAGTCAACGAAGGAGGGCTCACCATGGAAGACACCTACGACAGAGAGAAGCTCTCTGGCCCCCTGACCCACCCACCCCACACCCCTCCATCGTCACACAGGCCCTTGTAACTCCAGCCCCAGACCGTAAACACCAACTATCTGGTAAACACCATGAGGTGGCCATCCTGCAGTTGGACTCAAATGGGAAATTCAATCAAGAAGATAAACTCTTTCCCCAAACAAGTTGTGCGAAAATATGAGTGCCGAAAAAACACAGGCGGATGCCACTCCACATCCCTGTCCCAGCCTGATTTGGCACACCACAGGCCCACATTATTATTCACCAGCCGGCACCAACAGACCTGCGAGCAGGAGCAGGACGAGAGTAGGCAGCTGGTCACAGAGTTAGCAGAAAGAGGCGCTCTGAGCGGTTCCCCAAGTCCCATCACCATGCCCACTCTGCTTGCCCCGCAAAAGACTCTCCATCACCCGTACCATTCAGAAAGTCAACGCTAGACACTCACCACGCAGGGTGTGGCCTACTCGCCAAAACGTACAACGTTGCTCACCCCACACACACAATCCACCCAGAGCACTGCACGACTTACTCTCACGCACCTGAAGGAAGCAGACAGTAGGGATGTTTGTCAGTCTGTCTAAAGGACGTGGCACTCTAGGTAGAAGAAACACCCCATGCCGCACTGGACAGAGGACCGACCCAGAGAACCCCTACCAGACCCACATGCACCAACAAGGAGCCCCAGGCCCCTTCACCACGCCACCCCAGACGCCAGCGCACCCCACAGGCCCCACCACCACCAGACCATCAACCAACTTCCATCGGCTTAGCCAGGACGCGACCGGGCCAGCCCTACTACCCGGCACCAGCACCCCACCCCTACCCAGACCAGACGCAGGGAACGCCCCACGGCCCCGACCTGGCCCCGCTCCACTCCACAGGCCAAACAGCAGGGACCAGCCGCAGCTACGCAGAGTCGTTCGTCAGAGGACAGGAGAACCCTGTGGGATTGAGTGAGATTAAAACAGCTCTCCCAATACAATCTGCTACTAAACACACACGGACGCATGTACACACACACACACACCACACACACACACACACACACACACACACACACACAGCACACAACACCACACCACACACACACACGACACACACACACACCACACACACACACTACACACACACACCACACACACACCACACACACACCTATTGTACTAAATGTACCTTGCTTCAATGAATAGGATGTTTATATATATAAAGAAAAATGCTTGGCTGTTATCCTGTTTATATCTCGTCCCTTAACTTAATAGTTAGTACTGTCAATTACCTGAACTGCCTCATTCTTTTCTTTTTGGAACATCGAAAATCACTGGTCAGTTAGCTGCTGGCAACATTCAGGCCCTAAACATAGTTCAACTTTTGGACTGAAGAGGTTTTAGCACTGGAGTTTCACAAAAATCTTAAAAGATGTTGCACGTCACTCATTCTGCAGGAGACATGGTGTAAGCGCTTGACATCTGTTCACTCCACTGTCCCACAGCGCTTACAGAGAGGTAATTGTGCCGTCAGCAAAAACACTAGCCTCTGGTCAATAGAGGCATGAGACGTCTGGAGCGACTGATCATTTGCCGTACAAATCCGACTACAACATCCTAATTGGATCCCCTTCAAAATTGGCAATTCACGATTTGTTAAAAACTGCAAAAAAATAACTTGTACTGACACGAAAAAGATGTGTTCCTTTGCGCGCAATTTATATCCCCCCTCAAGAATCCCCATATTACTCGACAGTAGGAGATCTCCCACCCTTGAGGAAGGAGACGTGCCATTTCCAGGCCCAGGAAATGTGCTCAATCTGTGGTGAACACAAAATGCGCGCTAACAGGAACACTACTGATTCCTAACGAGCACACGAGGGGACAGCTTATTAGCAGGCCATAATGTTTCTAACTGTCTTAATCTCCCAATAAGAGAACAACAGTGACAGCACCTGTCAACAAAAACGGAAGGGATCTTTGCAGCTTCTGTGAAGAAGCCTGGGTCTGTACTTTGTCAATGGTAGGTTTACGGGGGGACTCTTTGGGGAAGATTCACCTACTGCGTCACCTCTTGGCCACGTAAACAGTAGACTATATGATCATAGAATTGACCCTTCTCTCGTCAGCTCATTCACTGTCGAAGCCTCCTAACACCTCTGTCTGATCAACAGCCAAAATTACATTGTTCCTCAATAAAAGAACAGAACATGGAAACAACCACAAACATTCACAAGCCCAGTAAGTCTGTACAACATCAGACATTCATACGATGGGCCCCAAAACAGCACAGGAAGATACCAGAAAGCACCTGGAACCAAAATATTCCAAAACTCTTAGATAACTTTCGGATACCTCATTCACTCAGTAAAGAAAGGCTATCAATCTAGCAGTAGCATAAAACATCAACTATATATTAGGCAAACGGCAAAAGAAGCCAATTGAAATTGATAAAAAACAAAAACAAAAAAGATAGCAGATGACAACTGGTTTGATGCAGATTGTAAAATTATAAGGAAAAAACTTAGAACAACTCATCCAACCAAAACACAGAGACCCAGAATACATGGTGAATTACGCCTTCATTACTGGTGAGACTTTAAAACTCTTAAACGTACACTCAGACAAAAAAGCACAGTACACAGAAAGGCAGCTGACGCTAATTGAGGGAGTCCATAAACACAAACAACTTTCTGGCAAAAAATTCGAAAAAAATAAAAAAATCTTAAACAAGAGGAATTAGCGGGATACAAAATGGTGACCTTTTACCAACCCCATTTTAAAACACTCTACAACACGGTTCAAATTTGACACAAACGCAGAACAAATCGCGCAAATTCATGAGAAGTTGAATGGATTAGAAAGAGCTATAAATGGACAATCAAAATCCACTGGACCTCCCAATTACTGACCAGGAGCTCTATAGAGAAACTTCAGGCTCTCAAATTTAAAAAGCAATGCGGACCTGAATGGCATCCCTAAATGAGAATGCTCAAACTCACTAGTGCAAAATTTCAGTTGGCTATATTAAAACTGTTTTAATTGATCCTGAAGTGTAGGTTATTCCTGACATCTGGAATCAAGGGATGTCATAACCTCCAATCTTTAAAAAACGGAGACAAATTTGACCCTAACAATTACAGAGGCCATTTGTGTGAAAGTAACCTGGGGAAGGTTTTTTTGTAGTATTATAAATGTAAGAGTCTAAACTTCCTTAATAAGCACAATGTCTGAGTAAAAAGCCAAAGTTGATTTATAACCAAAACATCGCACGACCGAATCATATTTACACGCCTACACACCTGATAGATTAAACATGGTCCACCAAAATAATACAAAATATCACGCTTGCTTTATCGACTTCCAAAAAAAGGCATTTTTGAATTCTATTTGGCACACCAGGACTGTTCTACACCAGTTATTGAAAGTGGTGTGGGGGGTAAAACATATGACATAATTAAACTCAATGTATGACTGGCAATCACGTGCAGCCATTAAAATGGCAAGAAAAAGAATAGAATTCTTTAACTAGGGCGGGGCCTTCGTCAGGGTTTGTAACTGAGCCCAGCACTCTTCATATTCTCCATTCAATCGAATTGGCCACTATTCTAAAAATCATCAGCCCCTGGTGTAGTCCCTCCATAATTCAGAGGTTCAAATGCCTACGTCTTCGCCGATGACTAATGCGCCTGCTCTGCTGTCCAAACCCACAAGCAATGGCCTACAGCAGAGCCTGGACTGCTAGAGCAGTACTGCCAGACCGGGCCCGATGCAGTAAAACCCCAAAAAGACTACAATATGATTTTCCAGAGAAGATCCAGATCTCAGGGAATTAGACCAAAAGTTTCAATTGTAACACAAAAATATATAGAGCACTGCACACACTACAATTACTTAGGTTTTATAAAATAAGCTCAACTGGACACCTTTAATGAAGCAGTGAATGAACTGAGAGAGAAAAGCACGCAGGGCATTCTACGCAATTAAAAAGCAAAATCAAATTGAAATACCTCCTAAAATTTGGCTAAAACCTATTGAATATCGTCATTGAACCAATTGCACTTTTAGGCAGCGAGGTGTGGGTCCACTTGCAAAACAAGATTTC
The DNA here is from genome assembly GCF_002910315.2 of Salvelinus sp. IW2-2015. Classification (NCBI taxonomy): domain Eukaryota; kingdom Metazoa; phylum Chordata; class Actinopteri; order Salmoniformes; family Salmonidae; genus Salvelinus; species Salvelinus sp. IW2-2015. The sequence continues at coordinate 8,793 of NW_019944689.1, forward strand.
ATCACCATGGACAACATCCCATTGAAACCTGCATGCAGAGTTTCTGGTAAGATTCCCTACATGCCAGAGGCAAACTACAAACAATGCATGCAGGGTCAGAATTAAGGCAAATATCCACTAATATAAAAATCAAAAAAGAGCAATTAATTTTGGAAACAATCTAAAATACAGTGACCCCTCTCATATCATTACCAAACCCCCGCAATACAAGAGCTGAACAAAGAAAAGAGTCCCCCTCGATACAGCTGGTTCTGGGGCTGAGTTCAACAACCTGTTCTACTAAACACTGAAGGCCTCAGGACAAGAACATTCAATCAATCAGGGATAAACCAAATTACAACACAGTCAAAAACAAACTATATTGCTTAATTGGGAAACACAAGCACAAGCACAGAGCAAATGCAGTGCTATCTGGCCCTTAATAGAACAGTACAAACGTGGCTATATTTGACCATGGTTACTGATCAAAACTTTAAGAAAAACCTTGATCAATATGTATCATGCCTATGTGAGCACTAGTCCTTTGTCCATTGAGGATAGGTTAGTAAACAGGAAAGACCTGGTCTCCCCTGTAGAAGTGAAAGGCTGAGCAACCACTTGCCACAACTAGCAGAACCTTGAAGACGGAGCTGCATTTTCCTCTGACATAAATGTCTAAAAATATAAAACAATAGAGAGTGTTCATTTCCCCAAATTTGTAAAGTCTTTATTCAGGTTTCAAAAGACTTCTCTGATGAGGATAGGCTACCCGTCCTGTTGGGGAGACGCAGAGACTTGGGTTGGCAGCGCACTACATGCTGCCTGCCATAGAGTTGAGGGAACAGTGTCTGACCAAACCATATCAACCGTGCACATGTCCCTTACTGTATGTTTATTGGTTATTGGTTGAATGTATTGGTTATTTTTGGACCCTTGGTTATTGTTGTTACTGTTGTTCCGTTGACAATTATTGTATTCTATTTANCAGAGAGATAATAATGCACATGTTTTACTGTATGTTTATTGTTATTGTTGAATGTATGGTTTATTTTGACCCTTGGTTATTGTTGTTACTGTTGTTCCGTTGACAATTTTGATTCTCATTTTTACATTGTAAACAAGCTTTGGCAATATGTACATTGTTACGTCATGCCATAAAGCAAATTGAATTGAATTGAATTGATTGAGAAAGAGAGAGAGAGAGAGAGGAGAGAACAGAGACAGAGAGAGAGAGACTACATTACTGAGTGCAGGTGAACCAACAGGGTCCAGAGAAGTGTATATAACCCAGATGGCATCCTTTCCTATATTGTATTGCATCTTTGACAGGGACATAATCCTACCCTCTTCCATCGATCATACAGCTACAAGACTCAGACCTTTGTTATTAAACGTATAGCGATCAGTCTAATAACAGTTGTGTGGGTGGGTGTGTTTGTGTGTTTCAGGTATAAACACACACTCATTAATTGTGTCAATACAGTGGTTTAAACACTGTCAACCTGCCGCCTTAGCAACGAGCGGTACAGCAATTATTAGGTTCATTTTTAACAAACACCACACCACAACCCCACACCACTAACAGAAACCACACACCCTGACATTCAGTTATTACGGCATAATGTGGAAGATAAGCGATGTGACACGGAACCTAAATAATGTAATTTTGCAACTGTTTCCCGCTGCGCAGACTTGTGGGAAGGAAGTGTGTCTGCGCGCACTTTGTGTATGGTGGGTGTGTGTGTGTGTGTGTGTGTGGTGTGTGTGTGTGTGTGTGTGTGTGGTGTGTGTGTGTGTGTTGTGGTGTTGTGGTGTGTGTGGGTGAGTGTGTGTGTGTGTGTGGTTCAATCCGAGGTTCCACTACCTAGCCTTCTGATCACGGCATTATTTATTTATTTATTTACATGATGAATGTCTTGAGATACGTTTTCAAGATGAAAAAAGAAGACAAACAATATTTAAAAACAAGGATAATATGGGCAACTAGTGTCTTATAATACATATAAATGAAATAATAATTAATAATAATAATAATGTTATAATAATAATAATAATAATAATAATATAATATATAATAATAATATAATATAAATGATAATAATATATAATAATAATAATAATGATCATGGATCTGGAGCAACGAACGCCCTTGCTGTCTGCCTGGCCGGTTCCCCTCTCTCCATGGGATTCTTGCCTCTAACCCTATTTCAGGGGCTGAGTCACTGGCTTACTGGTGCTCTTCAATGCCGTCCCTGGAGGGGTGCGTCACTTGAGTGGGTGAGTCACTGACGTGATCTTCCTGTCTGGGTTGGCGCCCCCGCTTGGGTTGTGTCATGGCGGAGATCTTTGTGGGCTATACTTGGCCTTGTCTCAGGATGGTAAGTTGGTGGTTGAAGATATCCTCTAGTGGTGTGGGGGCTGTGCTTTGGCAAAGTGGGTGGGGTTTTATCCTGCCTGTTTGGCCCTGTCCGGGGGTATCATCGGATGGGGCCACAGTGTCTCCTGACCCTCCTGTCTCAGCCTCCAGTATTTTATGCTGCAGTAATGTGTCGGGGGCTAGGGTCAGTTTGTTATATCTGGAGTACTTCCTGTCTTATCCGCTTTCTCTCTTTCTCTTTTCTTCTCTCTCGCGGAGGACCTGAGCCCTAGGACCATGCCTCAGGGCTACCTGGCACGGTGATCTCTTGCTGTCCCAGTCCACCTGGCCGTGCTGCTGCTCCAGTTTCAACTGTTCTGCTGCAGCTATGGAACCCTGACCTGTTCACCAGACGTGCTACCTGTCCAGACCTGCTGTTTTCAACTCTCTAGAGACAGCAGGAGCGGTAGAGATACTCTTAATGATCAGCTATGAAAAGCCAACTGACATTTACTCCTGAGGTTCTGACTTGTTGCACTCTCGACAACCAATGTGATTATTATTATTTGACATGCTATTTGAACACTACTATTACAACTACTAATACAACTCATAACTATTCCAACTACTAATACAACTAATAAAACTACTGCTACAACTACTATAAACTATAAAACTACTGCTACAACTACTGATATAACTACTAATACAACTAATAAACTACTGCTCCCAACTACTAATACACTAATAAAACTACTACTACAACTATTGCTTCAAACTACACTACTAATAACACTACTGCCACAATTACTAATACAACTAATATTGAGATTTTTGGTTCTAACCGCTGTGTATTTGTGAGATGCAGAATAGGTGATTGGAGGATCTCCGCATGTGTGGTTCCCATGGAAACATCTCCCGTGAAACATGGAGGAGGACGTGTGATGGTGTGGGGCTGCTTTGTTGGTGACACTGTCAGTGATTTAACCAGCATTGCTACCACAGCATTCTGCAGTGATACGCCATCCCATCTGGTTTGCGCTTAGTGGGACTATCGTTCGTTTTTCAACAGGACAATGACCCAACACACCTCTAGGCTGTGTAAGGGATATTTGACCAAGAAGGAGAGTTATGGAGTGCTGCATCAGATGACCTGGCCTCCACTATCACCTGACCTCAACCCAATTGAGATGGTTTAGGATGAGGTGGACTGCAGAGTGAAGGAAAAGCAGCCAACAAGTGATCAGCATATGTGTGAACTCCTTTCAAGACTGTTGGAAAAGCATTCCAGGTGAAGCTGGTTGAGAGAATGCCCAGAGTTTGCAAAGCTGTCATCAAGGCAAAGGATGACTACTTTGAAGATTCTTAAATCTAAAATATTGTCACGACTTCTGCCGAGGTCGGMCCCTRTRCTTGTTCMGGCGGCGTTCGGRGGTCGACGTCACCGGTCTTCTAGCCATCGCTGATCCACCTRTCATTTTCCATTTGTTTTGTCTTGTTTTCCCGCACACCTGGTTTGKATTCCCTCATTACTCGTCTTGCATATAACCCTCTGTTTCCCCTCCATGTCTGTGTGTGGAAGTGTTATGTGTAAATGTATGTGTACTCCAGGCTGGTTTGCGCCGGGTTATTGTAACCCGTGTGTGTTTAGTTTTCTGAGTGCCGTGTTTTGTTCGCCTCAATAAAGGGCTCCGTTTGCTAAGCATTTCTGCTCTCCTGACTTCCCTGTAACCAGTTACGCACTCCTTTACAAATATATTTTGATTTGTTGACATTTTTAGGTTACTACATGATTCCATATGTGCTATTTTATAGTGTTGATGTCTTCACTGTTATTCTACAATGTAGAAATTAGTCAAAAATAAAGAATGAGTAGGTGTGTCCAAACTTTTGACTGGTAGAGTTTACTAATATCTTCACATTGGGATGTTTCTATTAGTTAAATCCACAAATAGTGTGATTTTAATTGCCATGATTTCTCTCTAGGTAAAAGTTTGTATCTGAAAGATRTTAGAGCATTAGTTTAGTTTCTTCAGCTCACAGCCTTTATCTAAATTACATTTCTGATATCCACATTACAACATACACCCACACACACACAACAATAACACCTTAACGCATCTCAACACAGCAGGGATTTACGGAGAAACAGACAGCATCAATATTTCACTGGCTTTAACCTACTAATGAATAATGTTCTGTGACAATAACAACCTCCCGTGGCGCGAACAAACTTATAATTGGTCCTTATCAGCTTGCGACCTAATGACTGACAGCTCTCCAAGACTCCCGCCATTTTATTTTTTTTTGCCGTAAAGTATTAGCTGTCCTTGCACTGCTGTCAAATTATTTTTAGTGTAAATCTATTTATTGATCAAGGCTGCATGCACAACATTGTGCTCGGGTCGAATACAGTTGTCACCACCTGCAACCAAAGTACGCACAGGCGCGCACAAACACGCACCTCTCTTCAAAGTGGCGTATCCTTGGAATGTGAGGTGATAAGAGACCGTTTTAAAAAAGTTAAATATTTAAACACCTGCTCACAGACACTATGAAGTGTAGTGATGTTAGTGTGTGTTTGTGTGTGTGTGTGTGTGTGTGTGGTGTGTTCGTGGTGTGTGTGGTGTGTTTGTGTGTGTGTGTGTGTGTGTGTGGTGTGTGTGTGTGTGTGTGTGTGTGTGTGTGTGTGTGTGTGTGTGTGTGTGTGTGTGTGTGTGTGTGTGTGTGTGTGTGTGTGTGTAGAGAGAGAGAGAGACAGAGAGAGAGCGAGCTCAAGATTCTAAGGCAAAATTGTACATCCATCCAGGTACCAGGACGTTGGGGCGGTAACTTTAGAACTGACCACTTGGGGCAACGGTGAACGCGGTTACCATCAGGTAGACTTGCGGTTCGCTAGGCACCATCGGCATAACACGTGGTCTCTGGCTCCGAGGGTTACGCCCTCTTTTTTAAATTTTATTTTTTACTTCACCTTCGAAATTTGACATTTATGTACAAACGTCTGATTCTGAAGTGAGACTGTGAGAGCTTGTTGAAGGGACAGACACACACACACACACACACACACACACACACACACACACACACACACACACACACACACACACACACACACACACACACACACACAACACACACACACACACACACACACACACACACACACACACACACACACTTAGCCTACCTTTGCCTCTGTCACACGCAGACGTCAATCCACTTATATGTGTTCAGTTTCCAATCCACTGCAGAACGATCCATAGAGCCCTACTAGTAACATAGTATATACTGTCACTATGTAAAAATTATCCTTTATATTGTCATTGTCAATCTCAACAATATTGCCAAACTCTTATATTCCGGTAGAGATCAGAAGTCTAACGATCACAGAAACGGTCCTAGAGCGTAATGACATTGACCGTTGTTCTCAGTTTGCTGTTCGTTTAATCCTTCCATATTCATGTGAATTCCGTTTGATTTAGTCAAGTCCTTTAGGCCTACTGTCCGTTTTCAATTGGTTGAAAAATATCCTAAAAGTCCTGGAGATCTGATTCTGTTAATTCCACGTTAAAACCGAGACAGATGTGTTTCCCGCACGAGGCTTCGCGGTGCATCCATTCACCCTCCTCTTGCGCGCACTGAACAGAGAGAGCAAGAGAGACTGACTGACTGAGCGGACCGCACGAGGCAAATCCGGTAAGTTTATGGTGAGCGAGAGCTTATCCAACCGGGACGGAGGGAGGAGTGGAATCTGTCTACTCTAAATTATATTGATATTGTAAGGCCATGAGATATTTTTCCCTGTCGACTCAGTAAATAGTGGATGTATGTAACTGTGTGTGTTGTGTGTGTGTGTGTGTGTGTGTGTGTGTGTGTGTGTGTGTGTGTGTGTGTGTGTGTGTGTGTGTTGTTGTGTGTGTGTGTGTGTTGGTGTGTGTTGGTGTGTGGTCTGTGTGGCTGTGTGTCAGTGGTGTGTGTGTGTGTGTGTGTGTGTGTGTGTGTGTGTGTGTGGTGTGTGTGTGTGTGTGTGTGTGTGTGTATGTGTGTGTGTGTGTGTGTGTGTGTGTGGGTGTGTGTGTGTGTGTGTGTATGTAAACCTGAGAGAAAGGGATAACAAAGAGAGGAGAGAGATTTTTTCAACACTACATGGAAGGTTGGCCTTTTAGTTGTGTAATTAAGAACGTAAGAGGAATATGTCATGGAAGTGTTGTCAACGCTGACCACTGGACCATTGTAACTGGACAGTATGCTCTAATTAGCAACGGTAACCAATAGGTGGAGTGGATGGCTCTGACATATGCAACAACACACACACTCTGTTGTTCAGAGGAGCTAGCCAACACACAGCCAACACACGCTAACAACACAGCTAACAACACAGCAACAACACAGCTAACAACACACAACACACTAACAACACGCTAACAACACAGCTAACAACCAGCCAACAACACAGCTAACAACACAGCTACACACAGCAACAACAGCCAAAAACACAGCTAACAACACAGCTAAACAACACAGCCACAACACAGCCAACAACACAGCTAACACAGCGAACAAACACTAACAACACAGCCAACACACACGCTAACACAATCACTTCAAACTGAAGCTGGAAACTCTGCAAACTAGCTGCACTTCCTTTTGTTTTACCTTTTCATTTGACATTTCTTTGTAATATATATTCATACAAAATGATGCCAGCTGATTCATGATTTCGACTGGCTGAGAAACGCTGCCTGCCTGTCCTGTCTCATCCCGACTCTCGGCATGTTCATTACTATGGGAGAGCAAGAGATCAAATTCGAATTTTTAAACATGTTGCAAATGTCGGAGAGACAGACAGGAAGGTTTACACAAATCTCCACTGTTGAAAAACCGAAATGTTAATCTAGATTATTTTTTATAGTGGAGACCAAGTTTAATAATTGCCTGGCTGGGCTGAGGAGACAGTGGATTGTCTCAGGCAGGCCAGCGGCGAGGGAGAGATAGTATGTGACAGGCAGGCCAGCGTGAGGGAGAGAGAGGGGCAGGCAGGCCAGCGTGAGGGAGAGAGAGGGTCAGGGCCAGCGTGAGGGAGAGAAGGGTCAGGCAGGCCAGCGTGAGGGAGAGAGAGGGGAGGCAGGCCAGCGTGAGGAGAGAGAGGGTCAGGCAGGCACGTTGAGGGAGAGAGAGGTTCAGGCAGCCAGCGTAAGGGAGAGAGAGGAGGGGCAGGCAGGCCAGCGTAAGGGAGAGAGAGGAGGGGCAGGCAGGCCAGCGTAAGGGAGAGAGAGAGGGGGCAGGCAGGCCAGCGTAAGGGAGAGAGAGGAGGGGCAGGCAGGCCAGCGTAAGGGAGAGAGAGGGTCAGGCAGGCCAGCGTGAGGGAGAGAGAGGAGGGGGCAGGCGCAGCGTAAGGGAGAGAGAGGGTCAGGCAGGCCGAGCGTGAGGGAGAGAGAGGGTCAGGTAGGCAGCGTAAGGGAGAGAGAGGGTCAGGTAGGCCAGCGTAAGGGAGAGAGAGGGTCAGGCAGGCCAGCGTGAGGGAGAGAGAGGAGGGGGCAGGCAGGCCAGCGTAAGGGAGAGAGAGGGTCAGGCAGGCCAGCGTCGAGGGAGAGAGGGTCAGGTAGGCCAGCGTGAGGGAGAGAGAGGAGGGGGCAGGCAGCCAGTCCAGAGCAGGGGTCAGGTAGGCCAGCGGAGGGAGAGAGAGGGTCAGGCAGGCCAGCGTGAGGGAGAGAGAGGTCAGGCAGGCCAGCGTGAGGGAGAGAGAGGGTCAGGCAGGCCAGCGTGAGGGAGAGAGAGGATCAGGCAGGCGCAGCGTGAGGGAGAGAGAGGGTCAGCAGGCCAGCGTGAGGGAGAGAGAGGAGGGTCAGGTAGGCCAGTGTGAGGGAGAGAGAGGGTCAGGTAGGCCAGCGTGAGGGAGAGAGAGGGGCAGGCAGGCCAGCGTGAGGGAGAGAGAGGGTCAGGGAGGCCAGCGTGAGGGAGAGAGAGGACAGGTCAGGTAGGCCAGCGTGAGGGAGAGAGAGGGTCAGGTAGGCCAGCGTGAGGGAGAGAGAGGGTCAGGTAGGCCAGCGTGAGAGGGAGAGAGAGGGAGGCAGGCCAGCGTGAGGGAGAGAGAGGGTCAGGCAGGCCAGCGTGAGGGAGAGAGAGGAGCGGGTCAGGTAGGCCAGCGTGAGGGAGAGAGAGGAGGGGGCAGGCAGGCCAGTCCAGAGCAGGGGTCAGGAGGCCAGCGTGAGGGAGAGAGAGGGCAGGCAGGCCAGCGTGAGGGAGAGAGAGGGGCAGGCAGGCCAGCGTGAGGGAGAGAGAGGCAGGCAGGCCAGCGTGAGGGAGAGAGAGGGTCAGGCAGGCCAGCGTGAGGGAAGAGAGAGGGCAGGCAGGCAGCGTGAGGGAGAGAGAGGGGCAGGCAGGCCAGCGTGAGGGAGAGAGAGGGCAGGCAGGCCAGCATGAGGAGAGAGAGGGGCAGGCAGGCCAGCGCGAGGGAGAGAGAGGGGCAGGCAGGCCAGCGCGGGGAGAGAGAGGGTCAGGCAGGCCAGCGTAAGGGAGAGAGAGGGGCAGGCAGGCCAGGCGAGGGAGAGAGAAGAGGGGCAGGCAGAACCATGGTGCATATTTCTTGGTAATCTGTATCTCGCAAAGTCTTGTCTTGCAAATTCACCAAGTAGCCTAAAGTTCCCCTCTTCTTCTCTGGTTTTATTTACATGACACAACTTTCCCAGGCCTTTATAGCCTATCGTCTGGTCAGGCTATAATATGTTTTGTGATAACTGTGATATCTTCTTAACGTTCACACCCCGAATACAGACACACAGGTTACTATTTGGCAGCGTTGAAAAGTTAATTATTGTTTAATGCCGGAGGACAATTTCCTAATGAATTAGTAGTCAACTGCTCAGTGGGTGTTTTCTGTGTACACACACTTTAAAACACGCACACGCACCACACGCGCACCACACACACAAACGCACGCACACACACACGCACGCACGCCAGCACGCACGCCGCACGCACGCACGCACGCACGGGCACGCGCGCGCGACGCACGCACGCAACGCACGACAGCACCACACAACACACACCACACACACCACACACACACACCACACACACACACACACACACACCACACACACACACAACACACACACACCACACACACACACACACACACAGTTCAAAGCACAATAGATGTCTGATAATGGAACCTTTCAGTCAAACTCTGACAACACAATTACTCTTCTAGTAGATGTTAAATCATGTAGTGTTTACCCTGCTGGAACATATTGATGTTTATCATGTAGTGTTTACCCTGCTGGGAACATATTGATGTTTATCATGTAGTGTTTACCTGCTGCTGGGAACTATTGATGTTTATCATGTAGTGTTTACCCTGCTGGGAACATTTGATGTTTATCATGTAGTGTTTACCCTGCTGGGAACATATTGATGTTTATCATGTAGTGTTTACCCTGCTGGGAACATATTGATGTTTATCATGTAGTGTTTACCTGCTGGGAAATATTGATGTTTATCATGTGTGTTTACCCTGTGGGAACATATTGATGTTTATCATGTAGTGTTTACCCTGCTGGGAACATATTGATGTTTATCATGTAGTGTTTACCCTGCTGGGAACTTATTGATGTTTATCATGTAGTGTTTACCCTGCTGGGAACATATTGATGTTTATCATGTAGTGTTTACCCTGCTGGGAACATATTGATGTTTTATCATGTAGTGTTTACCCTGCTGGGAACATATTGATGTTTATCATGTAGTGTTTACCCTGCTGGGAACATATTGATGTTTATCATGTAGTGTTTACTGCTGGGAACATGTTGATGTTATTCATGTAGTGTTTACCTGCTGGGAACATATTGATGTTTATCATGTAGTGTTTACAGGCTGGGAACATATTGATGTTTATCATGTGTGTTTACCTGCTGGGAACATATTGATGTTTATCATGTAGTGTTTACATGCTGGGAACATATTGATGTTTATCATGTAGTGTTTACATGCTGGGAACATATTGATGTTTATCATGTAGTGTTTACATGCTGGGAACATATTGATGTTTATCATGTAGTGTTTACATGCTGGGACATATTGATGTTTATCATGTAGTGTTTACATGCTGGGAAGCATATTGATGTTTATCATGTAGTGTTTACCCTGCTGGGAACATGTTGATGAACATGGGAACATGTGTATAAGAGATCATACATAATATTTTGCTGTGTGACTCTAATGTGGATGATGTTAAAAAATATTTGTTGGTCTGATGTGATTAATGAGGAGCATCCAGATGCTGCACTTGATGAATTTATGAAATTGRTTCTTCCAGTTATTGATAAACWTGCACCTGTTAAGAAACTGACTGTTAGAACTGWTAKGGCMCCATGGATTGATGAGGAATTGCAAAACTGTATGATTGAAAGAGATCGGGCAAAAGGAGAGGCTAATAATTTTGGCTGCACATCTGACTGGCTGATTTACTGCAAATTGAGAAATTATGTGACTAAACTCAACAAATAGAAGAAACTGTATTATGAAGCCAAGATCAATGATATAAAGAATGATGGAAAACAAGTTTGGAATACTTTAAATGAAATTTTGGGCAGAAAGACAAATTCAACTCCATCTTTCATTGAATCAGATGGCTTATTCATCACGAAACCATTTGATGTGGACAATTATTTTAATGATTATTTCATTGGCAAAGTGGGCAAACTTTGGCAAGAAATGCCAGCAACGAACATTGAGCAATTCTATTCATGCATAAAAAAAACTAATAATGAAAGAAAAGCAGTGCAAGTTTGAATTCTSTAAAGTTAGTGTGGGAGAGGTGGAAAAATGATTGTTATCGATCAAACATGACACACCTCTTGTAATTGACAACGTAGATGGAGAGCTTCTGAGGAAGGTAGCTGACTCAATAACCACTCCTATCTGTCATGTTATTAATCTGAGCCTAGCGGAAAGTCTTTGTCCTCAAGCCTGGAGGGAAGCCAAAGTCATTCCGCTACCAAAAGAGAGGTAAGGAGACCTTTACTGGTTCTAACAGCAGACCTATCAGCTTGCTGCCAGCTCTTAGCAAACTGTTGGGAAAAAATGGCGTTTGACCAAATACAATGCTATTTCTCTGTAAACAAATGAACATCAGACTTTCAGCATGCTTATAGAGAAGGGCACTCAACATGTACTGCACTGACACAAATGACTGATGATTGGTTGAAAGAAATTGATAATAAGAAGATTGTGGGAGATGTACAGTTAGATTTCAATGTTAGATTTCAGTGCAGCCTTTGATATTATTGACCATAACCTGTTGTTGAAAAAACATATGTGTTACGGCATGATGGGTTTGGATTTCTGAACTTTAACTATTATTAATCATTAGTTATAATAGATACATGAGAGGTGCCATAGCCAAGGGTTTACACCAGGAAACAGGAGACAAAGGGCTGTGATACATGGGTTTAACTCTGGACACATGAAAGGTGGGGTGTATACGAAGAGTACGGGGCAACAGAAGACGAACAGCAGAGGGGCTAATCATTTTAGAGATGGGAAACGTGCCAATAAACCGGGGGGAGAGTTTGCGGGATTCCACCCAGAGGAACAGATCCCGGGGGGATAACCATACCTTTTGCCCGAGACGATACCGGGGAGCCGGAGTCCGGTGGCGATCTTGAGGAGGGCCGACCGGACTCTTCTCCAGGTACGACGACAGCGGCGGACAAACATCTGAGCAGAAGGTATGCCAACCTCTTTTTCCTGCTCGGGGAAGAGCGGGGACTGATACCCGAGGGAATACTCAAATAGCAATAGGCCCGTGGCAGAGCAGGGAAGGGTGCTGCAGGTGTATTCCACCCACACAAGCTGCTGGCTCCAGGTCCAAGACCAGGCAGCACAGAATAGTCTTGAGGTCCTGGTTGGCTCGCTCCGACTGGCCATTGGACTTGGGGTGGAACCCAGAAGACAGGCTGGCCGATGACCCAATGAGGATGCAGAACGCCTTCCAGAACCCGGGACAAGAACTGAGGACCCCAGTCGGAGACCATGGATCCAGAAGACGTGCTGCACCATGAGCTGGGCCGTCTCCTTGCCCGAGGGAAGTTTGGGGAGAGGAATGAAGGGTGGCTTTGGAAAACCGGTCAACCACAGTCAGGATGGCAGTGTTGCCCTCAGACGGGGGAGACCCATGACGAAATCCAGGGATATGTGGGACCAGGGACAGTGAGGGACAGGCAGTGGTTGCAGAAGATCAGCCGGAGCTTTCCGAGGAGTCTTGTTCGGAGCACAGACCATGCAGGCAACGACAAACTCGGCGACATCCGGAACCAAAAAGTGTTGTCGCACAAAGGCCAGGGTCCGACGGAAGCCTGGATGGCAGGCAAGCCTGGAGGAATGGGCCCACTCGAGGAACGCAGAGCAGACAGCGTCAGGCCCAAATATCCGGTTATCTGCCCCCTCCCCCCCCCCTCCAGGGTCCGTCTGGGACCGCTGCGCCTCCTGGACCTGTTTCCCCCAGCTGAGTTCCGTCACCAGGCACAAGGTGGGAAGGATGGTCTCGGGCTCCGGGGTGGTAACCGTGGGGTTATATCAGTGAGACAGGGTATCCGGCTTGATGTTCTTGGACCCCGGCTAGTAAGAGAGGGAAAAGTTGAACAGGGTAAACAGCAGGGCCCATCTCACTTGCCTGGAGTTGAGGCACTTGGCGGTGCGGAGATACTCCAGGTTTTTGTGGTAGGTCCACACAATGAACAGACGTTCTGTCCCTTCCAGCCAGTGATCTGAATAAAAAGGAAAAAGGCCATTCTTGAAAATGGGGTGAGATATTCTTACTAATCTGCTAGAGAACCAGTTTGGATTTAAGAATAACATTTGTATGACTGAAGGTCTTACTCTTTAATTTTTTATAATTTATGCCCCCCAAATTCATATTCATTATATAAATAGTTTAATTTGGTCTAGTTTAATTTGATCTAGCTTACTTGTCCAAATAAAATGTATTATTTTTTGCTAATATAATTTAAAAAAAACAAGTTGCTAGGTGTAGGCAAGGCCATAAGCAAATAGATAAACTGAGATATGACTAAAGTGTTAATCAGGGTGATATTTTTCACAAATAGACAGGTKATTTTTTTTCCATGGTAGCAAGATTTTAACTATTTTTGCTAACTTTCTATAAAAATGTATTGTAGATCATTTCTTTCTTTCGGGATATGTTAACCGAGAATGTCCACTTCACCGTCAGACCATTTATTGGTAAACTACACGGTAAGGTAAAAGTTGTAGTTTTAAGTGATTCAATAAGTAATATAGTACCTTATCATAATTTGGTTTTAATACAGAGTGTCACGGATCCCTCCGGAATTTTCTTTACGCATACATGTCCCCTATTCACACCTGTCCCCTATTTACACCTGTCCCCTATTCCCTCCTGTCCCCTATTTTTACCTGTCCCATATTCTCACCTGTGCCATAGTCACACCTGTCCCCTATTCCCACCTGTCCCCTATTCACACCTGTCCCCTATTCACACCTGTCCCCTATTCCCACGGATTAGTACTTGTGTAAGTGTACTCTTTGGTTTCCATTGGGCTGTTGATTATTGTTACAATGTCCGTTGGTGCGTGTGAGTACCTGTGCTGTGTGTTTTGGCCTTTCATGCCATTGTGAATTGCGCAGATGATTACGGGTCTCGTCCCGTGTGTTAATCATTGTAGCGCGTGTGTTATTTATTCGAGGTACTCTTCGCTCTGTGTTTTTGTATAGTGTTTGTTTGGTCTTCGTGCCTTTACATGGAACGCCGTAATTTGGGTACAATAAAAAAAACTATTACGCATTCCTGCCCCTGTCTCCCGAATCATTTATACCAACGTGACACAATATTATTGTTGGATCTGATTTTAATAGCTAACATTCGATGGCAATAATAAATAGATATGCCGATAGTGGACAACCTTGTTTTACTCCTCTAGACAGTTTAAAACTTTCTGAGAAGTAGCCATTATTTACTATTTTACACCTAGGGTTACTATACATATTTTTTAAGAGATTCTCCAAAATGTAAATATTCCAGGCATTTACGTATATCTAAAATCTAATCGTACTTGATCAAAAGCCTTTTCACAGTCGGCTATGAATAGCAGGACTGGTTTCTCAGATTCTTCAGTGTTCTATTGTTTCCAGTACTTGTCTTATATTGTCTGATTATATTGTCTGTCTGATTAGGATGAATAATATCCGACAATACATTTTTAATTGTATGCGCAACGCATTTTTGCATCACAACACTAAAGTGTAAAGGGGCCTCCAATTTCTTAAATGGACTGGATCTTTATATTTACCACTTTAAAGGCTTTAATTGCAACCAATACGTTCCCAATCTGTAAATTGCCCTTCACATGAGCTGTTAATTTTAAATTATTAATAGGAAAAAAATCCATACAACTAATTTCGGTTAGTGGAGATAAGGATATTAATGTATCAACCCATGTGATCTCTATGGGGGGGGGGATATTAATGTATCAACCCCATGTGATCTCTATGGGGGGTTGGATATTAATGTATCAACCCATGTGATCTCTATGGGGGGATATTAATTGTTCAACTCATCACCCATGTGATCTCTAAATGGGGGGGGGGGATATTAAATGTATCAACCCATGTGATCCTCTATGGGGGATATTAATGTATCAACCCATGTGATCTCTATGGGGGGGATATTAATGTATCCACCCATGTGAATCTCTATGGGGATTAATGTATCAACCCATCTGATCTCTATGGGGGGATATTAATGTATCAACCCATGTGATCTCTATGGGGGGATATTAATGTATCAACCATGTGATCTCTATGGGGGGGGGTATTAAATGTATCAACCCATGTTGATCTCTATGGGGGGGTATTAATGTCTATCAACCCATGTGGATCTCTATTGGGGGATATTAATGTATCAAACCCATGATGATCTCTATGGGGGGGATATTAATGTACTTCAACCCATGTGATCTCCTATCGCGGGGGATTATTAATGTATCAACCCATGTGATCTCTATGGGCGGGGATTTAATGTATCAACGCCATGTGATCTCCTATGGGGGGGATTATTAATGTATGCAACCATGTTATCTCTATGGAGGGCCGGATATTAACTGTATTCAACCCACTCGTGATCTCTATGGGCGCGGATATTAATGTATCAACCCATGTGATCTATATCATGCCGGGATTTTAATGTCACTAACCCATCGTGCTCCTCTATGGGGGGATATTAAATGTATCAACCCATGTGATCTCTAATGGGGGGATATTAATGTATCAACCCATGCTATCTCTATGGGGGGAATATTTAAGTATCAACCCATGTGATCTCTATGGGGGATTTTAATCGTATCTGCACTTGTCTTTTCCCTACTAGCACTGACTTTGCTGCTAAACTACTATGCTCCATGACTGTGCTGTGTGGTAAGTCTCACTAGCTATCTGCAGCATGACCGCACCTAACTATACTGTGTGTGTCGGTGGTCTCACTTAGCTATCTGCAGATGACAGTCGCATAACTATGACTGTGCCTGTGTGGTCAGTCTCACCTCAGCTATCTGCAGACTGAACGCACTAACTATGACTGTGCTGTGTGGTAGTCTCACCTAGCTATCTGCAGATGAACGCACTAACTATGACTTGTGCTGTGTGGTAGTCTCACATAGCTATCTGCAGATGAACGCACTAACTATGACTGTGCTGTGTGGTAGTCTCACATAGCTATCTGCAGATGAACCGCACTCACTGTAAATCGCTCTGGATAAGAGTGTCTGCTAAATTACTAAAATGTAATTGTATCTTCATGGTCAATATTTCATGCCTGTTACGTAGATATTATTTTTAAAGGGGGCAGGTCAAACAGTATGAAAGCGTCACCCCGTCACAATATATCAATTGCGATTGTCCTTTTTAACTTAGTATCAAGAGTTAATAAATTGTGGAATATTAAACTGCCCCTTTAATGTATGTCATGGTAAATATTTCACTGATGTTATTTTAGGCGTATTATTAAAATAATCATTTAGCTGAGAATTTAAAGTCGCAGAGGTTGTAATACGCTAACTGATGTGTAACGCGCACGAAGACACACACGCATAGACACAGGGCACCGCACGCACACACACACACACACACACACAACAACACACACACCACAAACACAACACACACACACCCACCACACACCACACACACACACACACACATACACACACGTTGATGTATAACTCAGTCTAAATCGTCTTTTGATTAAGTACTTTTTATTATCGCCTGCACACACAGAGGATTCAGAAGACTGCAGCCAACTATCATTAGCTACTTATGAGAGGCAGCGAGAGCAATTACAGAACACTTTATTCACACACACACAGAGTGTATACACCACGGACACACACACACACACACACCAGAGTGTATGCAAGAATACAGACACATGAGCACACACCACACACACACACACACACACACCACACACACACACACACACACACACACAGCACACACACACACACACACACAACACACACACACACCACACACACACACCACAACACACAACCACACATCACACACACACAGAGTGTATGCAGATACAGGACACATGAGCACACACCAATGAGCACACACACATGAGC
>NW_019944689.1:27237-32820 GCF_002910315.2 Salvelinus sp. IW2-2015
TGAACTGGGCTTCTGTCTGGACTCTTGAACTGACCAATACAAGACCCGAAAGAGGTCTAGTTAGTCTGAGCTGCTCTACTGTAGTAACTACTACTGAAAGGCTAGCTGAGCTGTTCTCTTACTGTAGTAACTACTGAAAGGCTAGCTGACTATGTCTCTGCTGTCTTAGTAACTACTGAAGGTAGTAGCTGAATGTCTCACTGTAGTAACACTGAAGGCTAGTAGCTTGAGCTGTCTCTACTGTAGAACTACTGAAGGGCTAGTAGCTGAGCTGTCTCTACTGTAGTAACTACTGAAGGCTAGTAGCTGAGCTGTCTCTACTGTAGTAACTACTGAAAGGGCTAGTAGCTGAGCTGTCTCTACTGTAGTAACTACTGAAGGCTAGTAGCTAGGCTGTCTCTGCTGTAGTAACTACTGAAAGGCTAGTAGCTGAGCTGTCTCTCTGTAGAACTACTGAAAGGCTAGTAGCTGAGCTGTCTCTCTGTAGTAACTACTGAAGGCTAGTAGCTGAGCTGTCTCTGCCTGTAGTAACTACTGGAAGGCTAGTTAGCTGAGCTGTCTCTACTGTAGAAACTACTGAAAGGCTAGTAGCTGAGCTGTCTCTGCTGTAGTAACTACTGGAAGGCTAGTATCTGAGCTCTTCAAAGGGGGTGACACTCTAATCCCACCGTACCTTCTCCGCTGTGCAATCCAGTTTCCGAGCCGGTCACGGGTGCACCTCAGCCACGCTCAAGGTACTAAACGATATCATAACCGCCATCGATAAAAAACAGTACTGTGCAGCCGTCTTCATCGACGTGGCCAAGGCTTTCGATTCTGTCAATCACCGTATTCTTATCGACAGACTCAATAGCCTTGGTTTCTCAAATGACTGCCTTGCCTGGTTCACCAACTGCTTTGCAGACAGAGTTCAGTGTGTCAAATCGGAGAGCCTGTTGTCCGGACCTCTGGCAGTCTCTATGGGGGTYCCACAGGGTTCAATTCTCGGGCCGACTCTTTTCTCTTTATATATCAATGATGTCGCTCTTGCTGCGGGTGATTCCCTGATCCACCTCTACGCAGACGACACCATTCTGTATACATCTGGCCCTTCTTTGGACACTGTGTTAACTAACCTCCAGACGAGCTTCAGTGCCATACAACTCTCCTTCCGTGGCCTTCAACGGCTCTTAAACACTAGTAAAACCAAATGCATGCTTTTCTACCGTTCGCTGGCCGCAGCTACCCGCCCGCCTGATTAGCATCACTTCCCTGGACGCTTCTGACCAAGAATATGTGGACATCTACAAATACCTAGGTTTCTGGCTAGGCTGTAAACTCTCCTTCCAGACTCATATTAAACATCTCCAATCCAAAATCAAATCTAGAATCGGCTTCCTATTTCGCAACAAAGTCTCCTTCACTCACGCCGCCAAACTCACCCTAGTCTAACTGACTATCCTACCGATCCTCAACTTCGGCGATGTCATCTACAAAATAGCTTCCAATACTCRACTCAGCAAACTGGATGCAGTCTATCACAGTGCCATCCGTTTTGTTACCAAAGCCCCTTATACCACCCACCACTGCGACCTTGGTGCTCTAGTCGGCTGGCCCTCGCTACATATTCGTCGCCAGACCCACTGGCTCCAGGTCATCTATAAGTCTATGCTAGGTAAAGCTCCGCCTTATCTCAGCTCACTGGTCACGATAACAACACCCACCCGTAGCACGCGCTCCAGCAGGTATATCTCACTGGTCATCCCCAAAGCCAACATCTCCTTTGGCCGCCTTTCCTTCCAGTTCTCTGCTGTCAGTGACTGGAATGAATTGCAAAAATTGCTGAAGCTGGAGACTTATATTTCCCTCACTAGCTTTAAACATCAGCTATCTGAGCAGCTAACTGATCACTGCAGCTGTATATAGTCCATCTGTAAAAAGCCCACCCAATCTACCTACCTCATCRCCATATTGATTTGATTTACTTTTCTGCTCTTTTGCATACCAGTATATCTACTTGCATATCATCATCTGCTCATTTATCACCATTAAGGCCTGATTGGTGGAGTGCTACAGAGATGGTTGTCCTTCTGGAAGGTTCTCCCATCTTCACAGAGGAACTCATTGATAATCTGCTAAATTGTAATTCCTTCTCTACTCTGGCCTATTTATTGCCTACCTCCTCACGCCATTTGCACACACTGTATATAGACTTTCTTTTTTTCTATTGTGTTATTGACTGTATGTTTGTTTATTCCATGCGTAACTCTGTGTTGCTGTTTGTGTTGCACTGCTTTGCTTTATCTTGGCCAGGTCGCAGTTGTAAATAAGAACTTGTTCTCAACTAGCTTACCTGGTTAAAAAAAGGTGAAATAAAATTTTAAACACATTTTTAAAAAAGGTTCAACTCCGGGCTCTGGCTGGGCCACTCAAGGACATTCAGAGACTGGTCCTGAAGCCACTCCTGCGTTATCTTGGCTGTGTGTTTAGGGTCATTGTCCTGTTGGAAGGTGAACTTTGCCCCAGTCTGAGGTCCTAAGCGCTCTGGAGCAGGATTTCATCATGGATCTCTCTGTACTTTGCTCCATTCATCTTTCCCTCGATCATGACATAGTCAGGTGCGCAGGGAAATCACATTCGCTTACCAGGTTCCGTGCAACTTCAATCCTTGAGCGGTGTTATAAAACAGTTATGATGTTTGCTTATACCAGACCATAGCCAGGGCTAAGCAGACGAGTTCTTATTGAGCAATGTAGGAATATAAGCAAACTGACATTAAAGGAGAAAAGATCGGTGCAAAAATGCGGACTATATGCAAAAAATTACAAACAAGTGGGAAAACTCGGGAGGCACGAGAGGTCCATTTAGTGTAGTCAAATCGGAGAGCCTGTTGTCGACCCTCTGGCAGTCTCTATGGGGGTGCACAGGGTTCAATTCTCGGGCGCCCTCTCTTTTTCTCTTTATATATCAATGATGTCGCTCTTGCTGCGGTGATTCCTGATCCACCTCTACGCAGACGAACCATGATCTGTATACATCTGGCCCTTCTTTGGACACTGTGTTAACTAACCTCCGACAGGCTTCAGTGCCATAACACTCTCTCCTTGTGGCCTTCAACGGCTTTTTAAACACTAGTAAAACCAAATGCATGCTTTTCTAACCGTTCGCTGGCCGCAGCTCCCCCCGTGCATTGCATCCTACTCATCCTCTGGATGCTTCTGACCAAGAATATGTGGACATCTACAAATACCTAGGTTTTGGCTAGGCTGTAAACTCTCTTCCAGACTCATTTAAACATCTCCAATCCAAAATCAAATCTAGAATCGGCTTCTATTTCGCAACAAAGTCTCCTTCACTCACGCCGCCAAACTCACCCTAGTCTAACTGACTATCCTACGATCCTCACTTCGGCGATGTCATCTACAAAATAGCTTCCAATACTCCACTCAGCAACTGGATCCAGTCTATCACAGTGCCATCCGTTTTGTTACCAAAGCCCTTATACACCACCACTGCGACCTTGGTGCTCTAGTCGGCTGGCCCTCGCTACATATTCGTCGCCAGACCCACTGGTCCAGGTCATCTATAAGTCTATGCTAGTAAAGCTCCGCCTTATCTCAGCTCACTGGTCACGATAACAACACCCACCCGTAGCACGCGCTCCAGCAGGTATATCTCACTGGTCATCCCCAAAGCCAACATCTCCTTTGGCCGCCTTTCCTTCCAGTTCTCTGCTGTCAGTGACTGGAATGAATTGCAAAAATTGCTGAAGCTGGAGACTTATATTTCCCTCACTAGCTTTAAACATCAGCTATCTGAGCAGCTAACTGATCACTGCAGCTGTATATAGTCCATCTGTAAAAAGCCACCCAATCTCCTACCTCATCCCATATTGATTTGATTTACTTTTCTGCTCTTTTGCATACCAGTATATCTACTTGCATATCATCATCTGCTCATTTATCACCATTAAGGCCTGATTGGTGGAGTGCTACAGAGATGGTTGTCCTTCTGGAAGGTTCTCCCATCTTCACAGAGGAACTCATTGATAATCTGCTAAATTGTAATTCCTTCTCTACTCTGGCCTATTTATTGCCTACCTCCTCACCGATTTGCACACACTGTATATAGACTTTCTTTTTTCTATTGTGTTATTGACTGTATGTTTGTTTATTCCATGCGTAACTCTGTGTTGCTGTTTGTGTTGCACTGCTTTGCTTATATTTGGCCAGTGTCGCAGGTGTGTTGGTTAGCTTAAAGAACTGCTTTGTCTCTCCTTCAACTAGCTCTACCTGCGTAGAAAGATACAAGACGTGGATCAACAAAATTACATGAGATTGTTCACAACCACTCACTTGATTTTTGTAGAAAAATGAAATGAGATTCTAGATTCCTGCTCTCGTGGCTACTGGTCTGCGGCTCTCATACGCGATATGTAGACTTGTCTAGAGAGTCTTTAGTGCTGACGTGGTCTAATTTGAAGACAACTTCCTGGCGCTGCTCAACTTTGGCTGTGTTCTGTGTGTATCTAGTGGTCGCATTTTGTCCTAGCTGAGTGGAGGATGAACTCTTCTGTGCCTCCCACGCTCATTTGTATGTCTATGCGGTTCTTGATATCAAAATTTTGTCGTTCCTTTTGCATTCGAGGCGAATGCTCTTTCTATGATACTCTCTATCTCGTTGCTCTCGCTGGTCATATATCCTCTGCACATTCCTCGATCAAATGGGTACTGTTGATCACTAACACAAGTCCTGCGCTGAAAACATCCCCACAGCATGATCGCAATGATGCAATACACTTGTAAGGATGTACTGCGCATTCACGATCGCGTCGCTATAATGGGTGCCAAAGTTTCGCACATTCGCGCTGAGTTGTGGCGCTTGGAATTTGTACATGATTCCTCAGGTTCAATTATACAAAATTCTTGGTTTCATCAGACCGATAGGATGAAATCTTCGCATGAAGTTCTCGCATGTCAATAGATGTAGTCCTACACCTCATTCGTGCTACTTTCCGGCTAACTCTCCATAAGATGTTGGCGTGATGCCATGTTGGATTCCCTTTATTAGTCAATCGTGAATGATGTGTGAGCTTCCGTTTTCGTTCAGGCCGCCATCACCTCGACGTGATAGAGGCCTTGGTTATATAGTAGGGTTGGACATGTAGACGTATACAGAGATTGGTGTCCGCACTGGGAAAGGGCCATCTCCCACGAGGAGAGTGAGAATGAATACTAGAATCTTATTAGTCAGCGATGACTACTGATTTCTGTGTTGTTATAACCTCATCCCTCGATGGATCGCTCAGTGATTCATTATCTTATTTCTCACCGAGATTGTAGTTATACTCAAGCTTATGTATGATGGTATGCGGACATGTAGAGGATCAAGCTGCTTGTAGGAATATGAAAAGCTGCCTTTGTGTATGTGGGATATCCTAAATATATCTCTCATTTAATGAATGATGAGGGTCACCCTAAGTCTGTTCTTGGACCTTCATATGTTCACTAGACATGCTGTATTGGTAGGTCCCTTCCCAAGGTCTGTGCTCGACAAATCTGTCTCGTGGCTCATAACGAGCGAATTTCTTCTACCTTATGTGCT
>NW_019944689.1:32845-37460 GCF_002910315.2 Salvelinus sp. IW2-2015
TCGGTCTCCAAGTCCCTGCGCTGAAAAACATCCCCACAGCATGATGCTGCCACCAGCATGCTTCACCGTGGGGATGGTGCCAGGTTTCCTCCAGACGTGGCGCTTGGTATTTAGGCCAATTAAGGTATTCAATCTTGGTTTCATCAGACCAGAGAATCTTGTTTCTCATGGTTTGAGAGTCCTTTCGGTGCCTTTTGGCAAACTCCAAGAGGCTGTCATGTGCCTTTACTGAAGAGTGGCTTCCGTCTGGCCACTCTACCATAAAGGCCTGATTGGTGGAGTGCTACAGAGATGGTTGTCCTTCTGGAAGGTTCTCCCATCTTCACAGAGAACTCTGAGCTCTGTCAGAGTGACCATCGGTTTTTGGTTACCTCCCGGACCCAGGCCCTTCTCCCGGATTGCTCAGTTTGGACAGGCGGACAGCTCTAGGAAGATCCTTGGTGGTTCCAAACTTCTTCCATTTAAGAATGATGGAGGTCACTGTGTTCTTGGGGACCTTCAATGCTGCAGACATTTTTTGGTACCCTTCCCAAGGTCTGTGCCTCGACACAATCTGTATCGGAGCTCTACGGACATTCCTTCTAACCTCATGGCTTAGTTTTTGCTCTGACATGCACTGTCAACTGTGGGACTTATATAGACAGGTGTGTGCCTTTCCAAATCATGTCCAGTCAATTGAATTTACAATAGGTGGAACTCCAAACAAGTTGTAGAAACATCTCAAGGATGATCAATGGAAACAGGATGCACCTGAGCTCAATTTCGAGTCTCATAACAAAGGGTCTGAATACTTATGTAAATAAGGTCTTTCGTTTTATTGTTCAAATAAAAAAATGTAAAGCTGTTTTGCTTTGTCATTATGGGTATTGTGTGTAGATTGATGAGGGGGGAGGGGGGTAAACAATTTTAATCCATTTCAGAAAAAGGCTGTAACTTAACAAACTGTGGAAAAAGTCAAGGGGTCTGAATACTTTCCGAATGCATTGCTTTGTGCTCGCTTGTCACCAAAATGGAACTTAAGTTGTATTGTTCCCGAGGGTGCAATATGATTTGATATGTCAGTTCATCTTTAAAGTTTTATAGGTTTATGATGTCATAATCAGTGTAAACATAATAAAGCTCCAACATCAGTATTCGGAAGCCTGTTGAAGGCAAAATATACTGATGTAGGATCATAATTTGATCCCTCTTTTAGTTGCTGAGAATTTTCATGCACAATAGCAAATGGAAACTAGTGTATTACAGGTTTTAAAAAGCTTCTAAAGTTTGTAATTTCCACTTTAAATGGTCTAACTTGATAGGCTCTAAAGAAAAATGTATCAACCCTTACAAACAATTTCCATTAATTATAATCCAAACAATAATTATATTTCCTGTAGGATTTTTTTCCTGCTGTAGCACTTTGGCTCAAATTATGTCCTACATCTGTAGTAAGCAAGAAATGTCAACATTGCTAAGGAATGCACTTTGATGTATGTACGGCAAGGCAAAAGGGTGTAGCAAGCTCAGAAACACACACACACCCCACACACACACAACACACACACACACACACACACACACACACACACACACACACACACACACACACACACACACACACACACACACACACACACACACACACACACACACTTGTAGTTCAACATCTTATATCTTCCTGGCTACCCTTTCTAGACTCCGTGAGCTGAAACACTTTGTGGAATGCAATCAGGTTCTTTCTGCTTTAGTAGACATAATGTGTAAGTTTGAACGATTGTGTGTGTGTGTGTGTGTGTGTGCGTGTGCATGTGCATTGCGTGTGTGTGTCTGTGGTTTAGTTAGCAGACATGATGCATTTCCTATACATAAGTTCCAGTGCTGTGATCCATCATCGACATTAACACATAAACACGGTGCCAACTGCCAGTTCTGCTGTTGTTGACAGAGTGAGTTTGTGTGTGTGTGTGTGTGTGTGTGTGTGTGTGTGTGTGTGTGTGTGTGTGTGTGTGTGTGTGTGTGTGTGTGTGTGTGTGTGTGTGTGTGTGTGTGTGTGTGTGTGTGTGTGTGTGCGTGTGTGTGCATGTTTGTGTGTGTGTATGTGTGTTTGTGTGTGGTGTGTGTATGTGTATGTTGCCTGACGTGAGTGCTGCAGATAATGATATATATACTGTATATAAATGGTAAAAAAGGGTAACAACTATAATTCATTATATATCCACGTATATCTTATTCATTTATGCAGCAAGGTTCCATTAATGTAGAACAGTTCCATTAATGTAGAATAGTTCCATTAATGTAGAACAGTTCCATTAATGTAGAATAGTTCCATTAATGTAGAATAGTTCCATTAATGTGAATAGTTCCATATAATGTAGAATAGTTCCATTAATGTAGAATAGTTCCATTTAATGTAGCTAGTTCCATTAATGTAGAATAGTTCCATTAATGTAGAATAGTTCCTTAATGTAGAATAGTTCATTAATGTAGCATAGTTCCATTAATGTAGAATAGTTCCATTTAATGTAGAATTGTTCATTTAATATATATTTATTCACAATGATTGTACCAAGCTGTTCTGATGAGAAATCGCAGACCATGTAGAATGATATGGATGAGAGAGTTATATTTATTTATACAGAATTATAAATATTTAACTTTCATAAAATCACAAGTGTAATACATCAAAATAAAGCTTAACTTCTTGTTTATCCAGCCGCTGTGTCAGATTTCAAAAGGCTTTACGGGCGAAAGCACACCATGCGATTATCTGAGGACAGTTTAAAGTTTATGGTTGTGACCGTGTTGATTCAATATTGTTAGTTTAAATCTATGAAAAGTGGAGAACTTTAAAGACCACGACTGACCTTGTTAACTACAGTGTAATGGACATGCATAAGGGTCTCATGGTATAGCTGTCCTCTGCTCATTCCTGATTAATTTAGGATTTTAAACAAATCTCCAGACACATCTTTTAGGAATCACAGTTTTGAGGGGAAAAAAGACACAGAAGGCTATTGCAAGAAACGTTGGGGCACCTTAAATGAAATTTTGGGGAACAAAAGCCAACTCGGCCCCTTTATAATTCAATCAGATGGCTCATTCATCACAAAACATACTGATATCGAAAACTACTTTAATGACTTAATCACTGGCAAGATAAGCAAATTAGGGATGACATGCCAGCAACAAACGCTGACATACACTTCAAGTATATCTGACCAAATTTTTGAAAAGACAAGAATTGTACTTTTGAATTCCATAAAGTCAGTGTGGAAGAGGTGAAAAGATACTTGTTGTCTATCAACAAGGACAAGCCAGCGGGTCTGACAATCTGGATGGAAAATTACTGAGGATAATAGCAGACGATATTGCCAACATATTCAATATGAGCCTACTAGAGAGCGTAAAGTCATTCCGTTACCTAAGAATAGTAAGCCCCTTTATTGGCTCAAACACCCCAATCAACCTGTTACAACCCTTAGTAACTTCTGGAAAAAATGGTGTTTGACCAGATACAATGCTATTTCACAGTAAACAAATTGACAACAGAATTTCAGCACGCTATAGGGAAGGACGCTCAACAAGACAGCATTACACAAATGACTGATGATTGGCTGAGGTTCTACGGACAATTCCTTCTAACCTCATGGCTTAGTTTTTGCTCTGACATGCACTGTCAACTGTGGGACCTTATATAGACAGGTGTGTGCCTTTCCAAATCATGTCCAGTCAATTGAATTTACAATAGGTGGAACTCCAAACAAGTTGTAGAAACATCTCAAGGATGATCAATGGAAACAGGATGCACCTGAGCTCAATTTCGAGTCTCATAACAAAGGGTCTGAATACTTATGTAAATAAGGTCTTTCGTTTTATTGTTCAAATAAAAAAATGTAAAGCTGTTTTTGCTTTGTCATTATTGGGTATTGTGTGTAGATTGATGAGGGGTGAGTGGGGGGTAAACAATTTTAATAAATTTCAGAAAAAGGCTGTAACTTAACAAACTCTGGAAAAAGTCAAGGGGTCTGAATACTTTCCGAATGCAATGCTTATGCTCGCTTGTCACCAAAATGGAACTTAAGTTGTATTGTTCCCGAGGGTGCAATATGATTTGATATGTCAGTTCATCTTTAAAGTTTTATAGGTTTATGATGTCATAATCAGCTGTAAACATAATAAAGCTCCAACATCAGTATTCGGAAGCCAGTTGAAGGCAAAATATACTGATGTAGGATCATAATTTGATCCCTCTTTTAGTTGCTGAGAATTTTCATGCACAATAGCAAATGGAAACTAGTGTATTACAGGTTTTAAAAAGCTTCTAAAGTTTGTAATTTCCACTTTAAATGGTCTAACTTGATAGGCTCTAAAGAAAAATGTATCAACCCTTACAAACAATTTCCATTAATTATAATCCAAACAATAATTATATTTCCTGTAGGATTTTTTTTCCTGCTGTAGCACTTTGGCTCAAATTATGATCCTACATCTGTAGTAAGCAAGAAATGTCAACATTGCTAAGGAATGCACTTTGATGTATGTACGGCAAGGCAAAAGGTGTGTAGCAAGCTCAGAACACACACACACACACACACACACACACACACACACACACACACACACAC
Organism: Salvelinus sp. IW2-2015; assembly: GCF_002910315.2. Lineage (NCBI taxonomy): Eukaryota > Metazoa > Chordata > Actinopteri > Salmoniformes > Salmonidae > Salvelinus > Salvelinus sp. IW2-2015. The sequence continues at coordinate 37,453 of NW_019944689.1, forward strand.
ACACACAC
>NW_019944689.1:41257-53950 GCF_002910315.2 Salvelinus sp. IW2-2015
ACCACACACACACACCACACACACACACACACACACACACACACACACACACACACACACAACCCCACACCACCACTTGTAGTTCAACATCTTATATCTTCCTGGCTACCCTTTCTAGCCTCCGTGAGCTGAAACACTTTGTGGAATGCAATCAGGTTCTTTCTGCTTTAGTAGACATATTGTGTAAGTTTGAACGATTGTGTGTGTGTGTGTGTGTGTGCGTGTGCATGTGCGTGTGTGTGTCTGTGGTTTAGTTAGCAGACATGATGCATTCCTATACAATAAGTTCACAGTGCTGTGATCCATCATCGACATAACACATAAACACGGTGCCACCTGCCAGTTCTGCTGTTGTTGACAGAGTGAGTTTGTGTGTGTGTGTGTGGTGTGTGTGTGTTGTGTGTGTGTGTGTGTGTGTGTGTGTGTGTGTGTGTGTGTGTGTGTGTGTGTGTGTGTGTGTGTGTGTGTGTGTGTGTGTGTGCGTGTGTGTGCAGGTTTGTGTGTGTGTTAGTGTGTTTGTGTGTGTGTGTGTATGTGTATGTTGCCCTGACGTGAGTGCTGCAGATAATGATAATATACTGTATATAATGGTAAAAAAGGGTAAACAACTATAATTCATTATATATCCACGTATATCTTATTCATTTATGCAGCAAGGTTCCTTTAATGTAGAACAGTTCCATTAATGTAGAATAGTTCCATTAATGTATAGAACAGTTCCATTAATGTAGAATAGTTCCATTAATGTAGAATCCAGTTCCACTTAATAATGTAGAATAGTTCCATTAATGTAGAATAGTTCCATTAATGTAGAATAGTTCCATTAATGTAGAATAGTTCCATTAATGTAGAATAGTTCCATTTAATGTAGCATAGTTCCATTAATGTAGAATAGTTCCATTAATGTAGAATAGTTCCKTTAATGTAGAATAGTTCCATTAATGTAGCATAGTTCCATTAATGTAGAATAGTTCCATTTAATGTAGAATTGTTCCATTTAATATATATTTCATTCACAATGATTGTACCAAGCTGTTCTGATGAGAAATCGCAGACCATGTAGAATGATATGGATGAGAGAGTTATATTTATTTATACAGAATTATAAATATTTAACTTTCATAAAATCACAAGTGTAATACATCAAAATAAAGCTTAACTTCTTGTTTATCCAGCCGCTGTGTCAGATTTCAAAAAGGCTTTACGGCGAAAGCACACCATGCGATTATCTGAGGACAGTTTAAAGTTTATGGTTGTGACCGTGGTGATTCCAATATTGTTAGTTTAAATCTATGAAAAGTGGAGAACTTTAAAGWCCACGACTGACCTTGTTACACTACATGTAATGGACATGCATAAGGGGTCCTCATGGTATAGCTGTCCCTGCTCATTCCTGATTAATTTAGGATTTTAAACAAATCTCCAGACACATCTTTTAGGAATCACAGTTTTGAGGGGAAAAAAGACACAGAYGGCTATTGCAAGAAACGTTGGGGCACCTTAAATGAAATTTTTGGGGAACAAAAGCCAACTCGGCCCCTTTATTKATTCAATCAGATGGCTCATTCATCACAAAACATACTGATATCGCAAACTACTTTAWTGACTTAATCACTGGCAAGATAAGCAAACTTAGGGATGACATGCCAGCAACAAACGCTGACACTACACTTCCAAGTATATCTGACCAAATTTTTGAAAGACAAGAATTGTACTTTTGAATTCCATAAAGTCAGTGTGGAAGAGGTGAAAAGATACTTGTTGTCTATCAACAAYGACAAGCCAGCGGGGTCTGACAATCTGGATGGAAAATTACTGAGGATAATAGCAGACGATATTGCCACATATTCAATATGAGCCTACTAGAGAGCGTGTGCACTCAGGCCTGGAGGGAAGATAAAGTCATTCCGTTACCTAAGAATAGTAAAGCCCCCTTTATTGGCTTAAAACACCCGACCAATCAACCTGTTACCAACCCTTAGTAAACTTCTGGAAAAAATGGTGTTTGACCAGATACAATGCTATTTCACAGTAAACAAATTGACAACAGAATTTCAGCACGCTTATAGGGAAGGACGCTCAACAAGCACAGCACTTACACAAATGACTGATGATTGGCTGAGAGAAATTGATGATAAAATGATTGTGGGAGCTGTCTTGCAGCTCCCACAATGCAGCTTTTGACATTATCGATCATAGTCTGTTGCTGGAAAAATGTACGTGTTATGGCTTTACACCRCCTGCTATAATGTGGATAAAGAGTTACTTGCCTAACAGAACACAGAGGGTGTTATTTAATGGAAGCCTCTCAAATACAATCCAGTTAGAATCAGGAATTCCCCAGGGTAGCTGTTTAGGCCCCTTGCTTTTTTCAATTTTTACTAACGACATGCCACTGACTTTGAGTAAAGCACCGAGTGCTATGGTACGCGGACGACTCAACACTATTCACATCGGCTACTACATCGACTGAAATGACTGCAGCACTCAACAAAGAGCTGTTCAGTCGTGTGGTCAGGTGCCAATAAAAAGGACTTAGGAAATTGCAATGGCTCAGAACAGAGCAGCAACGGCTAGCTTGGATGTACACAGAGACTATATTAATAATATGCATGTCAATCTCTCCTGGCTGAATGTGGAGGAGAGATTGACTTCATCACTACTTTTATTTATGAGAGGTATTGACATGTTGAATGCACCGAGCTGTCTGTCTTAAACTACTGGCACACAGCTCGACACACCATGTATACACCAACAAGACATGCCACAAAGGTCTCTTCACAGTCCCCAAGTGCAGAACAGTGTCACACACTGACCATAGAGATCCTTTTATGTCTCTATTTTGGTTGGTCAGGCGTGAGTTGGGGGTGGGATTCTATGTCTGGTGTTCTATGTTGTCTATTTCTTTGTGTTTGGCTGTGTGGTTCTCAATCAGAGGCAGCTGTCTATCGTTGTCTCTGATGTGAGAACCATACTTAGGTAGCCTGTTTTCCCCACTTGAGTTGTGGGTGATTATTTCTGTTTAGTGTTTTTTTGTCACCTTACAGAACTGTTCGTTTGTCGTGTTGTTGTTTTGTTAGAGTGTTCATATTTAATTAAATAACTATTATGAATACTTACCGCGCGCCACTCTTGGTCCTCTTCTCCTTCTCCCGACGACGCTTCCGTCGGAAACACATGGTACTACATAGAGCCATGACTACATGGAACTTCTATTCCACATCAAGTAACTGACGCAAGCATTAAAATTATATATTTTTTAAACTGATTTAAAAAACACCTTATGGAACAGTGGAGACTGTGAAGCAACACAAAACATTGGCACACAACACACACACACACACACACACACACACACACCACACACACACACACACACACACACACACACACACACACACACACACACACACACACACACACACACACACACACCACACACACACACACACACACACACACCACACACACACACACACACAGCCGATTTAGTACTGTAGATATGTGGTAGTGTGGAGTAGGGCCTGAGGGCACACAGTGTGTTGTGCAATCTGTGATGTATTGGGTAATTTTTAAAAAATTGTATAAACAACTTAATTTGCTGGACCCCAGGAATGAATTAGTTCTACTGTCTTGGCAGCAGCTATGGGGATCCTAATAAATACAAATACAAATACAAACACATAAGATTATCTTTCACTTAATAACCACTAATTGGACAAATTTGAAAAATGGCAATTTCCTGCATAGAGCCCGAATGGAAATTGAATATATTGAAAAGTGTTTTAAAAATTCCCAAACAAAAAAATTCCTAAATATACATTTTAAGCTCAATAGATGCAACAAAATAATAGAAAAAATGTTTTGTACTATAAAAGTAAAGTTTTCCGCTCTTTCAAAGAATCACCAAGATAATATCCTGTAGAATCTTAGCAACATTTTGGCCATGAGGCTGAGAGAATGTGGCTAATTTCTGTTTTCTAACACATCTTTCTGGCTAAGACAACGTTCACAATGGGCCTGCTTCCGGCAGCGACACCAACCTCTCTTTTTGGTGTGTTGGGGCCCACGAAGCTTTGGCTTGCCAGTGGAAGTCAGCAGATGAAGTGTGGGTGCGTGTGTGTGTGTGTTGTGTTGTGTGTGTGTTGTGGTGTGTGTGTGTGTGTGTGTGTGTGTGTGTGTGTGTGTGTGTGGTGTGTGTGTGGTGTGTGTGTGTGTGTGTGGTTGTGTGTGTGTGTGGTGTGTGTGGTTGTGTGTGTGTGTGTGTGGTGTGTTCAGATCATTTCTGGTGCAGTGGTTCAGTGGGATTGTTTCCTCTCTCTCCCATATGGCTGGTATTGTTTGTTCTGCCCCACTCACGCACACACACACAACATGACCACACACACACACACACACACAGCCACGACACACGACACACCGCTATGGCCCATGTTTGTTATGTCTGCACGACAACACTCCAAATCCTCCAAAATGCAAGGCCCACACATACAAGTCCTACACTCTGCAAGTTCACGGACACACGACACACACACACACACACAGCACACACACACACAACACAACAGCCCACACACACACACACACACAGCACACACCACACACGACACACCACAACACAACACACACAACACACACACACACACACACCACCCACACATCACACACACACACAGCACACACTAAGATCCCATGCGCAACTGAGTCCTCCTCTGTTTGGAGGAGTTACACACTAAAAACAAACTCAATCAAACCGTTATAAAAGAAACACACTACTGCTGTTTGCTGTGTTTCTCTGTCGGGCAGCGCAGGGTGGCTCTCCTTCACAATTATATAGCATGTTCCACATCAATACGAGACTACAACACACACACCCAACAACACACACACGCACGACACAACACACGCACACCACGCACACAACAACACACGCAACACACACAACAACACACACCACGCACACAAACAACAACGCACACGCACACAGCCGATACCAGTAGCACAGCCTTGACTGGTTATGGTATTCAAATATGAATCCCCTGTCTTGCTCTTGGAAAGTATCAGACCCCTTGACTGTCTCAATGTTTTGTTACGTTAAGCCGTTATCTATAAATAGATAAATTGTTTTTTTTCCCCACTCAGTCAATCTACACACATATACTCCATAATTGACAAAGCAATTTGTTTTTGTTGTTTTTTGGTCTAATTTATAAAAAATTATAAACACAGAAATAACATTTACAATAAGGCATTTCAGGCATGTTACTCAGTCTTTGTGAAGACCCTTTTGAGAGGATTAAGAGACTTGAGTCTTATGGAAGACGCTACCAGCTGCACATCGTATTTACTTTCCGAAGGCACTGCTGTGTGTGTTGTTGTTGGGTGTGTTGTGGTGTTGTGTGTGTGTGTGTGTGTGTGTCGGTGTGTGTGTGGGTGTGGTGTGTGTGTGTGTGTGTGTGTGTGTGTGGTGTGTGTTGTGGTGTGTGTGTGTGTTGTGTGTGTGTGTGTGTGTGTGTGTGTGTGTATATGTGAGTATTTGTTTTAATTTGTGTGTTTAAGACAGATCCCAAGTACCAAAACAATAGATATAATTGATATAATTATATTATATTAAATTATATTATTATTATTAATTATTATATTATTTATTATATTGTCTTATTTAGTATTAGTTATATATTATATTATATGATATTATATTTATTATACTAATATTATATTATAATTAGTATATTATTATATTATTATTACAATTATTATTACTATTCATTACTATTATTAATTATATTTATTATTATTATTATATTAATTATTATATTAATAATATATATTAATATTATAACTATTATTATATTTTAATTATGATTATATTATCTAACCTTCTGGAAAATTGAAAACACTAAACAAGACAACAGCACATGGAGGTACTATCCAAATGGAGATGTATGGTAAACCAACTTCTCAAAGCTTTTTGGGCCTGATAAACAAGAACAAACAGCAAAAACATACACAGATCAAAACAAATATAGAATCAACTATTAAAGAACTATCACAACCCACTGGAATCTCCCAATTAACTGAATGAACTACAGGACAAAATACAAACCCTCCAACGCCAAACCCCTCAATGAAATGATAAATATATACAGGCCACAAATTCCAAATCGCTAGACTTAAACTATGTTAACAGCTATCCTTAGCTCTGGCTCTTCCCAGTATTGGAACCAAGGACTGATCAACCTCAAATCCAAAGTGGAGACAAAGTTTAACTCCCAATAACTCTATGGGATCATGCGTTCAACAGCAACCTTGAGAAAATCCTCTGCATTAACCATTACCGTCAGACATCGTTACATTATCTCAATGAAAAACAATGTACTGAGCAATAGTCGAATTGTCTTTTACCTACTTACAGTCGACAGACCACGTATTCACCACTCACATCCCTAATGACACAACAAACAACTAAACCAAAATAAAGGCAAAGTTTCCTCAAGCTTGTTCTAAGTTCCCATCGCCCAAAAACTTTTGACCTCAATTTGGCATGAGAGTCTGCTATAGCAAATTGATGAAAGGGGTGTTGGGGGTAAAACATAGCATTATAAAATCCATGTACAACAACAGCAAGTGTGCATGACATACAACATTCTGTTCCTCAGGGCAGGTGGGGTGAGACAAGGATACAGCTTAAGTGTGTGTGTGTGTGTGTGTGTGTGTGTGTGTTGTTTGTGTGTGTGTGGTTGGTGTGTTGTGTGTGTGTGTTGGTGGTGTGGTGTGTGTGTGGGGTGTGTGTGTGTTGTGTTGTGGTGGTGTGTGTGTGTGTGTGTGTGTGTCGGCGCGCGGCGCCGTGTTTGTGAGTGTGTGTGTCTGGTCAGCGATCAATATGTTACCGAAAACAAGAACCGACAAGATGACCAATACCTGGATCTAATCAGGCTGATCTCATAATACCATTAACCCACAATTATCAGCTGTACGTTTCAGTCATAGCACACTGTGGGAACAAATCAAATCAAATTAATTCATCAATGCTTCGTTGACAACAGTGTAGACTAACAGGGAAACGCTTACTTATGGGGTCCTTTCCCAAGCAAGCCGTTAACAGATAAGATAGAAATACAAAATACAAAAATTGAAAATCAGTGACTGTGAATAATGAATAAAAATAATGACGTAAAAATAACATGGCTAATACTCTCGCTGGCCAGTTATCAGGTACACCACCCCGTAACTACGCCAAAAAGAGACGCAATGGAAGTTGACCCAACCTTGTGTGGTCAAGGGAAGACCACAGGCAAAGACTACTGGCGTTTGATTAACCCTGGAGGACAGTCCAAGCTTAAGATAAAACCAAAAGGTTCTCCGAGAAATGACCAATACAGTCAAAACACTAACAATAACAATGTCATATACAGGAAGTTACCAGGTAATAATATGGCTATATACAGGAATACCAGTAAACATGGCTATGACAGGAGTACCAGGTAATAACAGTTATATACAGGAGTACCAGTAATAACATGTATGTACAGGAAGTACCCGAGGTAATAACATGGGTATATACAGGGAAGTACCAGGTAAATAAGATGGTTTATGACAGAGTACAGGTAATAACATGGCTGATGTCATCAGGAAGTACCATGGTAATCAACAGGTTATATACAGGGATACCCAGTTAATAAACAATGGCTATGTTCACACCGAAGTACCTGGTAAAACATGGCTATGTACAGGAAGTACCTGGTAACATGTATATACACGGAAGTACCAGGTGAAATATGTGTATATACAGGAAGACCAGGTAAAAATGGTTATATAAGGGATACCAGGTGAACATAATGGTATATAACCGGAAGTACCGCAGGTAATAACAATGGCTATATACAGGAAAGTGACCAGGTAATAACATTGCTATGACATGAAGTACCCATGGTAATACATGTTATATACAGGGAGTACCAGGTAATAACAATGTTATATACAGGGAGTACCAGGTGATAACATGGTTATTACAGGGAAGTACCAACCGGTAATAACATGGTATATACAGGGAGTACCAAGGTGATAAATGTATATACAGGAAGTACCAGGTAATAACATGTATATACAGGGAGTACCAGGTGATAAGACATGGCTATATACAGGCAGTACGGTAATAACATTGCTATAATACAGGGAGTACTGAGGTTAATAACAGCGCTAGATACAGGAGTACCAGGTATAACATTGCTATAGTACAGGGAGTAATTAGGTAATAACATGGCTAATACAGGGGAGTACCAGGTACATAACATTGCTATATACAGGGAGTAGCTAGGTATAACATGGCTTAATACAAGGGAGTAAACCAGTAATAAATTGCTATATGACAGGAGTAGCAAGGTAATATCACAGTGGCTATATACAGGGAGTACCCTGGTAATAACATTGCTATATACCAGGGACGTACCAATGTATAACATGGCTATATACAGGGAGTACCAGGTAAAAACCTGGCATATACAGGGAGTACCTGGGTAAATAACATTGCAAGTACAGGGAGTACCTGTAATAACCATTGCTATATACAGGATACCTGGTAATTAACATTGCTATATAACAGGGAGTACCAGGTAAAACAGGCTATATACAGGGAGTACCTGGTAAAACATTGCAATATCGCAGGGAGTACTGTAAAATCATGCTATAATACAGGGAGTACAGGTAATCCATCATGGCATATACAGGCAGTACCTGGTAATAACATGCGCTATATACAGGAGTACCGGGTAATGACACATGGCTAATAAGGGAGTACCAGGTAATAACATGCTATCTACGAAGTACCAGGTAATAACAGCATCACAGGAAGTACCAGAATAAACATGGTTATGATACATGGGAGTACCAGGTAATAACAGGTTAATATACAGGGATCCCATGTAATAATATGCTATTACAGGAGTACCAGTAAAACATGTTTATTTATACAGGGAGTACCGAGTAATAACATGGTTATATACAGGAGTAGCCAGGTAATAACATGGCTATATACAGGGAGTACCAGGGTAATAACATGGTTATTAATTTACAGAGTACCGGTAATAACTATGGCTATATAAAGGGGAGTAACCAGGTAAATAATCATGGTATTAGTACAGGTGAGTACTCAGTAATGTAACCATGGCTATATACAGGGAGTAGCCTTAGGTGATAACAGGGGGGGGGGGGGGGGGGGGGTGGGGGTGTTTATATGACCGGGAGTTACCAGGTAATTAATATGTCTATATACAGGGAGTACCAGTAATATAACAATGGTTAATACAGGGGAGTACATGTAAGAACATGGTATATCAGGGAGTACCAGTAAAACATTTATATACAGGGAGTACCAGGTAATAACATCGGTTATATACAGGGAGTACCAGTTAAATAACATGGTTATATACAGGGAGTATGCCAGGTAAGTAACATGGTTTATAGTACAGGGAGTCCCAGGTTAAAACATGTTATATACAGGGAGTACCAGGAATACAAACTGGTATATACGGAGTACCAGGTAATTAACATGGTTATATACAAGGGAGTACCAGGTAATACTATGGCTTTTCAAACAAGAAAATAAATCCGCGCACAGCAAATGTGAATTATTATGTCGATTATAATCAAATGACATTTCTTATGGGTTGATACTTTTTTACAATGTTGTAAGGGGAAACAAGTGGGAAATTTCAAGTGGAAATACAAAACTACAGAATCCTTTTTTTAAACTCACTACACAACAAGTTCTAGATGTCCTGCATGGGTGAATCACGATCTTACATCGTTACAGCAACAATTTTGTTGCTGCGAAGGGAAACATTCCCAATCTCTGTGGGTGTAAAATACATCTTTTATTGACCTAGAATGCGTTACTCTATTGAGAGAAACGTAACTGCTATATATATATTCTTTAACTGTTAAAACAGTATCTAACGACCCTTTTGTAAGAACTTAGATGCCTGAGGTGATATCAATCTCAACTCTGAAACAGACAGCATCAGTGTCTCCGACCCTCTGTGTGCACCTTCTAAAAAACGATATCTCTGTGCAGAAAAACATGTTTTTAAACAGCTTCTAACGACTATTTAAGCCATTCAATTCTAGAGATGACAGTCAACTAATTTAACCTCTAAAGCAGACCTTCCGATAATACCCTCAGCGCGCGCACTCATTAAACCGGCTAAACAGTAAAAAACACTGCTTCTCATTTAAAATGGTAACATTATATAATATAATTATAATAAGAAGGTTTACCTGTCCATGTGATTTTCCCAGTCTAACATTAGTCTCCTCTGTTGAGAGACTGTCCAAAGTTATCTGACAGTGTGTGTGGTTTATGTGTAAAACAGTTACCTGACGGTGTTGTTTAGTTATTCAAAGTATTTGACAGTGGTGTGTGTGTTATGGTTATCAAAGTTATTGACAGTGGTGTGGTTTATGTTATCAAAGTTATTGACAGTGTGTGTGTTTAATGGGTATCCAAGTTCTCTGACAAACAATGGTCAAGGAACTTTCGGAGAACGTGTTCTCCTCAACTCTTTAATCAAATCCAATTTGTATGCACATGCGCCGAATACAACCGGTATTCTACATGAAATGCTTACTTACAAGCCCTAACCCCAACAATGCATATTAAGAAATACCATAAAAATAAGAATTAAGAATAACAACTAAAAAGAATCAAGAAGTAAAAAACAGTAGCGGGGCTGATGTACAGGGTTTACGGACAGAGTCAATGTTGGAAGCTATATACAGGGGTAGGTAACAGAGTCAATGTGGAGGCATATACAAGGGTGTTACGGTAACAGGAGTCCAAAGTGGAAGCTATATAGTGGGGTTACGGTACAGAAGTCAAGTGAGTATATACAGGGGGTACCGGACAGAAGTCAAATGTGGAGCTATATACCAAAAAAAGGGGGGGGGGGGTTTTTTAACTGGGTTTTTTAAAAAACAAAGGTCCCCCCCCCCCCCAATCGGTGGGGGGGAAAAAAGGGGCCTAAAAAATACAGGGTTACGTACATGAGCAATGGAGGCTTATAACTGGGTACCGGACAGAGTCAAGTGGATTGTGGCTATATACAGGGGGTACCGGTACAGAGTCATATGGGAGGCTATATAAGGGGTACCGGTACAGAGTCAATGTGGAGGCATATACAGGGTGTTAGCGGTACAGGAGTCAATGGTGGAGCTATATACAGGGTTACGAGCCAGAGTCAATGGGCCGGCATATACAGGGTTTACGGTACTGATCAATGTGCGAGGCTATATGACAGGGTACCGGTAACAGAGTCATTGTGCAGGGAACCCGTATCAAGGTAATATGTACCATGCGGGTAGAAGTTATTCAGTGATGTATGCATTAGATAATAACAGAGAGTAGCAGATTGCATGGGGGGGGGGGGGGGTGTAAAAGCCTGGTAGCCATTTGATTAGCTGTTCAGGAGTCTTATGGTTTGGGGGTAGAAGCTGTTTAGAAGCCTCTTGGACCTAGACTTGGCGCTCCGTTACCGCTTGCCGTGCGGTAGCAGAGAGAACAGCCTATGAGTCGGAGTCTTTGACAATTTTTTGTGCCTTCCTCTGACACCGCCTGGTATAGAGGTCCTGGATGGCAGGAAGCTTGGCCCCGGTTATGTACTGTAGTGCCTTGCGGTCGGAGGCCGAGCAGGCAGTCGATGGTGCAGCTGTAAAAACGTTTGAGAATCTGAGGACCCATGCCAAATCTTTTCAGTCTCCTGCAGGGGGAATAGGTTTTGTCGTGCCCTCTTCATGACTGTCTTGGTGTGCTTGAACCATGTTCATTTTTTGGTGATGTGACCTTGAAGCTCTCAAACTGGTCCACTACAGTCCCGTCGATGAGAATGGGGGCGAGCTCGATCCTCCCTTTCCTGTAGTCCACAATCATCTCCTTTGTCTTGATCACATTGAGGGAGTGTCACGCCCTGACCTTAGAGAGCCTTTTTTATGTCTCCTTTTGGTTTGGTCAGGGAGTGATTTGGGTGGGCATTCTATGTCCTTTACTTCTATGATTTAGTGTTTTTTATGTTTTGGCCGGGAATGGTTCTCAATCAGGGACAGCTGTCTATCGTTGTCTCTGATTGGGAACCATACTACCAAAAGGTAGCCCTTTTTCCCTCCGTTCGTTGTGGGTAGTAAACTTTGTTAGAGGCTTCATAGCCCTGTTAAGCTTCATGGTCGTTTTGTATTGTTTATTGTTTTGTTGGCGACATTCAAATAAAAAGGAATATGTACGCTCACCACGCTGCACCTTGGTCCACTTCTGTTGACGGCCGTGACAGGGAGAGGTGGTTGTCCTTGCATCACATGGTCAGGTCTCTGACCTCCTCTCTGTAGGCTGTCTCATCGTTGTTGGTGATCAGGGGTAAATGACAAGACAATCAGGATAGATAATAAACAAAGTAGCAACTGTGTGTGTGTGTGTGTGTGTGTGTGTGTGTGTGTTGTGTGTGTGTGTGTGTGGTGTGTGTGTGGTGTGTGTGTGTGTGGTGCTGCGTGCGTGCGTGCGTGCGTGCGTGCGTGCGTGCGTGCGTGCGTGTGCGCGTGTGCGCTGTGCGTGTGTCGTGTTGTGTTGTGGTGGTGTGTGTGTTGTGTGTTGGTGGTGTCATCAGCCAAACTAATGATGGTTTGGAGTCGTGCCTGGACGTGCGCAGTCGG
>NW_019944689.1:56292-61155 GCF_002910315.2 Salvelinus sp. IW2-2015
TGTGCCGAGGAGCCTGAGGAACCCCATGCCACCCCTGGGAGGGCCCCCATGTGAGGTATCAGCGAGGGCGAAATTGCGTTGTTACCTACCCCTTAACCACCTGGGGCGGCGGCCCTCGTCCTCAGAAGAGTCCAGGATCCAGTTGCAGAAGCGTAAGTGTGTTTTAGTCCCAGGGTCCTTAGCTTATTGATGAGATTTGAGGCACTATGGTGTTGAACGCTGAGCTGTAGATCAATGAACAGCATTCTCACGTAGGTGTTCCTTTGTCCAGGTGCGAAAGGGCAGTGTGGAGTGCAGTAGAGGCTTCATCATCTGTGGATCTGTTGGGCGCGTATGCAAATTGGAGTGGGTCTATTTCTGGGATAATGGTGTTGATGTGATCCATGACCAGCCTTTTAAAGCACTTCATGGCTACAGACATGAGTGCTACGGGTCGGTAGTCTTTTAGGCAGGTTATCTTAGTGTTCTTGGTCACAGGGACTATGGTGGTCTGCTTGAAACATGTTGGTATTCAGACAAAGACAGGGAGAGGATGAAAATGTTAGTGAAGACACTTGCCAGTGCTTCAACCGCACGCATGCTCGGAGTACACGTCCTGGTAATCCGTCTGGCCCAGCGGCCTTGTGAATGTTGACCTGTTTAAAGGTCTTACTCACATCGGCTGCGGAGAGCGTGATCACACAGTTGTCCGGATGAGCTGATGCTCTCAGGGATGTTTCAGTGTTGCTTGCATCGAAGCAAGAATAGAAGTTATTTAGTTCGTCTGGAAGGCTCGTGTCACTGGGCAGCGCTCGGCTGTGCTTCCTTTTGTAGTCTGTAATAGTTTGCAAGCCCTGCCACATCTGACGAGCGTCGGAGCCGGTGTAGTAGGATTCGATCTTAATCCCGTACTGACGCTTTGCTTGTTTGATGGTTCGTCGCAGGACAAAGTGGGATTTCTTAAAAGCTTCCGGGTTAGAGTCCCGCTCCTTGAAAGCGGCAGTTCTACCCTTTTGCTCAGTGCGAATGTTGCCTGTAATCCATGGCTTCTGGTTGTGGTATGTACGTACAGTCACTGTGGTTGACGACGTCATCGATGCACTTATTGATGAAGCCAGTGACTGATGTGGTGTACCCCTCAATGCCATCGAAAGTATCCCGGAACATATTCCAGTCTGTGCTAGTAAAGCAGTCCTATAATTTAGCATCTGCTTCATCTGACACTTTTTTTTAAAGACCGAGTCACTGATGCTTCCTGCTTTAATTTTTTGTATCTACTTGTGTGTCTTAATAGATAAAGGAAAACAACAATATAGTATATACTATGTTTGGGTTCAAGGGTTTTTTCTTTATTTTTACTATGTTCTACATTGCAGAATAATGTTGAATACATCAAATCTATGAAATAACACCTATGGAACCATGTAGTATCCCAAAATAAAACAAATCAAGAAAAATCCAAATATATTTTATTATTTGAGATTCTTCAAAGTAGCCATTGTTTGCCTTGATGACAGCTTTGCAAACTCTTGGCATTCTCTCAACCAGCTTCATGAGGTAGTCACTTTGAAAGTTTCTTTAAGTGCAGTTGCAAAAATCATCAAGCTCTCATGAGGAAAGGAAGACCCAGAGTTACCTCTGCTGCGGAGGATAAGTTATTTTATTTATTTAACTAGGCAAGTCAGTTAAGAACAAATTCTTATTTACAATGACGACCTAGGAACAGCGGGTTAACTGCCTTGTTCAGGGGCAGAACAACAGATTATTATCTTGTCAGCTCAGGGATCCAATCTACCAATCTTTCGGTTACAGGCCCAACGCTCTAGCCACTAGGCTACCTGCCACCTCATTAGAGTTACCAGCCTCAGAAATTGCAGCCCAACTAAATGCTTCACAGAGTTCAAGTAACAGACACATCTCAACATCAACTATTCAGAGGAGACTGTGTGAATCAGGCCTTCATGGTGGAATTGCTGCAAAGAAACCACTACTAAAGGACACCAATAAGAAGAAGAGACTTGCTTGGGCCAAGAAACACGACTAATGGACTGATATTTGGTTTCAACCACCGTGTCTTTGTGAGATGCAGAGTAGGTGAACAGATGATGTCAGCATGTGTAGTTCAGACCGTGAAGCATGGAGGAGGTGTGATTGTGTGGGGGTGCTTTGCTGGTGACACTTTGGTGATTTATTTAGAATTTATGGCACACTTAACCAGCACGGATACCACAGCATTCTGCAGCGATACGCCATCCCATCTGGTTTGCACTTAGTGGGACTATAATTTGTTTTTCAACAGGACAATGACCCAACACACCTCCAGGCTGTGTAAGGGCTATTTGACCAAGAAGGAGAGTAATGGAGTGCTGCATCAGATGACCTGGCCTCCATAATCACCCGACCTCAACCCAATTGAGATGGTTTGGGATGAGTTGGACCGCAGAGTAAAGGAAAAGCAGCCAACAAGTGCTCAGCATATGTGGGAACTCCTTCAAGACTGAGGGGGTAAGCATTCCAGGTGAAGCTGGTTGAGAGAATGCCAAGAGTGTGCAAGGGTGTCTACTTTGAAGAATCTCAAATATAAAATATATTTTAATATTTTAACACTTTTTGGTTACTACTTGATTCCATGTGTTATTTCATAGTGTTGATGTCTTCACTATTATTCTATAATGATTAAAATAGTACCATTAAATAAAAACCTGGAATGAGTAGGTGTCTCCAAACTTTTGACTGGTATATTTTAACTTTATTTAACTTGGCAAGTTAGTTAGGAACAAATTCTCATTTATAATGTTGGCCTACCCAGGCCAAACCCAAACAATGCTGGGCCAATTGTGCACCGCCCTATGAGACTCCCAATCATGGCTGGATGTGATACAGCTTGGTTCGAACCAGGGACTCTAGTGACGCCTCTTGCACTGAGATGCAGCGCCTTATACCTCTGCGCCAATCGGGTACCTTAAACTTATATGAGGGATTGGAATATATAATAAAATAATATAATATAAAAAATATCATAATATAATATAAATAATGCAGATATTTAAGCTGATCTAAAAAATAAACTTCCCTCTTCAATATCAGGATGTTCTGATATGATGATAGATATTCCAGTTCTGATTCTATCTGATAAGATTCCTTCCTGCCTGCAGGCCTCAAAGCAGGAAGTGGCTGACTTCCTTCCCTTAGAGATTAATTAAGGTTCCAAGCTTTTTTTGAATCACTGCGTCCCTTTGAAATACGTCCCCTAGGTACACTTTTGTCTGCTGCCTTAAGTTCCCCTTTGAAATATGGGACACACAAACACATACAAAAATATACACAGAAACACACAGAAACACACAGAAACACACACACTGAAATGGACGCATCCACGCACACAAACAAATCAAAGGGTCTGGTGACAATCTATCTCACCCCATCCACCAAACTACCAGGTGTGTGGTATAGAGGAGACGGACCACTGGTTGCCCTCTGGGTTATAGAGAGCTGGTAGTCCCATCCACCAAACGACCAGTGTGTGGTATAGAGGAGACGGACCCACTGGTTGCCCTCTAGGTTACAGACAGCTGGTAGTCCCATCCACCAAACTACCAGGTGTGTGGTATAGAGGAGACGGACCCACTGGTTGCCCTCTGGGTTATAGAGAGCTGGTAGTCCCATCCACCAAACCAGGTGTGTGGTATAGAGGAGACGGACCCACTGGTTGCCCTCTAGGTTACAGAGAGCTGGTAGTCCCATCCACCAAACTACCAGGTGGGTGGTATAGAGGAGACGGACCCACTGTTTGCCCTCTAGGTTATAGAGAGCTGGTAGTCCCATCCACCAAACTACCAGGTGGGTGGTATGAGGAGACGGACCCACTGGTTGCCCTCTAGGTTATAGAGAGCTGGTAGTCCCATCCACCAAACTACCAGGTGGGTGGTATAGAGGAGACGGACCCCACTGGTTGCCCTCTAGGTTATAGAGAGCTGGTAGTCCCCTCCCCAAAACTACCAGGTGGGTGGTATAGAGGAGACGGACCCACTGGTTGCCCTCTAGGTTATAGAGAGCTGGTAGTCCCATCCACCAAACTACCAGGTGGGTGGTATAGAGGAGACGGACCCACTGGTTGCCCTCTAGGTTATAGAGAGCTGGTAGTCCATCCACCAAACTACCAGGTGTGAAACAGGGAAGGGACTCAGAGGGTCCTAACCTAACCCACTCTATTCAATTATTCAAAATAGGAACATTTTACATTTGGCTAGAAATTCAAAAGGAAATGATTCTCAACAGAGCAAAAATGTCCTCCTGCGCGCTACCTTTCCCCCCCACTAGAATCCCCATACTTTAATGAAGACAGCTTCTCCATCCTGGAGGGGGAAATCAAACATTTCTACAACTACGACAACATAACCAACAAAAACTCTTGCAGCTCTGTCGCACGCTGGGTATGTACATAGTCAATGTTAGACTTCGAGGGGACTCCTACAGCAGATACACCTATAGCTCATCTGTTGGCAGTAGTACTGCAGACTACTTTATCACTGACCTTAACACAGAGTCTCTTAAAGCGTTCAAAGTCAGCCCACTGACACCCCTATCAGATCACAACAAGAGTCTACTTGAACAGAGCAATACTCAATCATGAGGCATCAAAGCAACAAACGGAATAATATTAAGAAATAGATGGAAGGAAAGTGGAAGAAAACAAAACAATTAGCCAACAACAATCCCTTTTAGACAACTTCATGGACAAAATGGTTCACTGTAATAGTGAAGGTGTAAACTTGGCAGTAGACAACGTAAACAGTATATTTGACCTCTCAAACATAAACATTTCAAGCAGACAACCTAAAAAAAAATGAACAACATTGACAAATGGTTTGATGAAGAATGGCA
>NW_019944689.1:66293-74022 GCF_002910315.2 Salvelinus sp. IW2-2015
ACAGAGGGACTCATAGTCAGCTGAGATGCGCAATGTGCATGTTGTCGATAGTGTCGTGTCTATCCCAAAACCCTAGAACCCCAACTCCAATGTCAAGACCGCCCCAACAAGATGCCACAGGTGATGTTGTTTGTGTGGATAGGCCTCGTGTGTGCCTCGTGATGCTGGGTACGTAGACGGTCGCTGTCGACGCTGGACAAAAGAACACCACTGCGGCATGACTTACAGCCACGACCAACACCATCCCTCTGTGTCTTCGTGTCGTGTAGTGCTGTGTGTGCTGGCCGATGCTGTGAAATGTGTATTCTACCTCTAACGATCATACTGTGCCTACCCCCCGTCAAATGAGAGGAACAACGCAGCCCGCCACCATCCAAAAGAATAACAAGCCTCAAGTGTCCTCACCCCGTCCCCCCACCCACTACCTCCACCACGACTCCAACAACCATGATCTGTTGATAGTGTGTGATGTGTGTCGTCAGTGACTGTGTGTGTACGCTGAAACTGCAGGTCGTGACACCAACAAAGAAACACCAACGACGACAGCGATAAACCACCACAGTGTGAACTGCTCGTGACCACACAAAATCGACCCAACACATTGAATCTGAACCAACTCGTGCTAACATCTGATGTGTGTGCCTGGCATATCTCTAAAAACCTAAGAAAATAAATTGACAAACCTATCACACCAATAACTTAGAGACCCAGAAAACCTGAGTCTACGCCTTCACTATGGTGAATCACTAAAACAATACAGAAATACACTACGGAAAAAGAAGGAACAGCACGTCAGAAATCAGCTCAATGTAATTGAAGAATCCATCGATTCGAACAACTTCTGGGAAAGTTGGAAAACAGTAAACTAACAACAACACAAAGAGTTATCTATCCAAAACCACTTCCCCAATTTAATTGGGCACTATATTCCTGGACCTCCTCCAGGAATCTCTCCAGCAGCCTAAGAGACGTTATTCCTGTTTGTTGTGCCAGGACTTCCGGGGTTTTCCACCCCTCCTCCCCCAGCACCCGCAGGTCAACCAGTAAACCCGCTGCCATCAGTTGCCTCTGCAGGGTGGCCGACTGAACCGATCTCAAAGAGATGGCTGGGTTGTGGAAGATAGGCTCCTCCCACACCCACTGCCCAGGCTCCACACCCCCTTCTCGTGTGGGCCTTAATAGCTGCCAGGCCCTCAGCACCGCAGAGTAAAACTCTGAGAGACCTGCTGTACTCAGCCTCTTCAGCTTCATGAAGAACAGCTGCCGGTCCAGCCCTAATCCACCAGATCTCCTCAGCAGCGCGCATGCTGGTTCCCTCCAGCCAACATCAGTATGGTACAGCAGTCTCTGCACCGCCTTTAGCCGGAAAGCATCCACCCTGCTCTCCAGTTCCACCAGGCCCTGTCRTCCTTCGTGGACGGTCATGTACAACACTGCTGCCTTCAGCCAGTGATGTCCCGACCAAAAGAAGTCAACCAGCTTGCATTGCAGGTCTGCAAGCAGACCGGCGGGGGGGTTGAGGACAGCCAGTTTATGCCACAAGGAAGATGCCACCAGGTTGTTGATTATCAACACCCTCCCTCTATATGACCCTTGGGACAGGAGCCACCTCCACCTGGCCAGTCTTGACACCACTGCCTGTGACAGCCCCTCCCAGTTCTTCCTGACCGACCTCTCCGAGCCCAGGTACACCCCCAACACTTTAATAAGCCCTTCACAACCCCACTGCAAACCCACTGGAAGCAGAGGAGGAGCCCTATCCCCCCATGCCCCACATAACAGAGCTTTGCTCTTGCTCCAGTTTACCTTAGCTGARGAAGCTCCCTCATACACCTCTCACCGTATACTTTGACCCCTCTACCTGACTGGCTGTCAGCTCTGGACTCATTGAAGAGGAGTCTGAAAATAAATCCTCCTCATCGTCCTCTTCCTCAGACTCACCTTCCTCCTCCTCATCTCCATCTCCATCCTGACTCTTCATCTCTAGTCGGGGCGTCCCCCCCCCCAGGCAAAGGTTCCTTAGTGGCTTTGACCAAACCAGACTCCCCCCTCCCAACTCCTTTCTTCGCCCCCTTTTTCTCATCCGCATGGCACCTTCCTTCACCCCCCCTAGTCGCTTACCCTTCCCCACTATACTCTCCTCATCCACGATTGGTGTGTAGATGAGGCTGGGTCTAGTCAGGTTTTAGATGGTGGTGTAGTTGAGGCTGGGTCTAGTCATGTTATAGATGGTGGTGGTGTGTAGATGAGACTGGGTCTAGTCATGTTATAGATGGTGGTGTAGATGAGGCTGGGCCTTGTCATGCTATGATGGTGGTGTAGATGAGGCTGGGCCTAGTCATGTTATAGATGAGGCTGGGTCTAGTCATGTATAGATGGTGGTGTAGATTGAGGCTGGGCCTAGTCAGGTTTAAGATGGTGGTGTAGATGAGGCTGGTCTAGTCATGTTATAGATGGTGTGTAGATGAGGCTGGGTCTAGTCAGTTTAGATGGTGGTGGTGGTAGATGACACTGGGTCTAGTCATGTTATAGATGGTGGTGTAGATGAGGTGGGCCTTGTCATGCTATAGATGGTGGTGTAGATGAGGCTGGGCCTAGTCATGTTATAGATGAGGCTGTGTCTAGTCAGGGTTATAGATGGTGGTGTAGATGAGGCTGGGTCTAGTCAGGTTATAGATGGTGGTGTAGATGAGGCTGGGTCTAGTCAGGTTATAGATGGTGGTGTAGATGAGGCTGGTCTAGTCAGGTTATAGATGGTGGTGTAGAAGAGGCTGGGTCTAGTCAGGTTATAGATGGTGGTGTAGATGAGGCTGGGTCTAGTCAGGTTATAGATGGTGGTGTAGATGAGGATGGGTCTAGTCAGGTTATAGATGGTGGTGTAGATGAGGCTGGGCCTAGTCAGGTTATAGATGGTGGTGTAGATGAGGCTGGGTCTAGTCATGTTATAGATGGTGGTGGTGTAGATGACACTGGGTCTAGTCATGTTTATAGATGGTGGTGTAGATGAGGCTGGGCCTTGTCATGCTATAGATGGTGGTGTAGATGAGAGGCTGGGCCTAGTCATGTTATAGATGAGGGCTGGGTCTAGTCAGGTTATAGATGGTGGTGTAGATGAGGCTGGGTCTAGTCAGGTTATAGATGGGGGGTGTAGATGAGGCTGGGTCTAGTCAGGTTATAGATGGTGGTGTAGAAGAGGCTGGGTCTAGTCAGGTTATAGATGGTGGTGTAGATGAGGCTGGGTCTAGTCAGGTTATAGATGGTGGTGTAGATGAGGATGGGTCTAGTCAGGTTATAGATGTGGTGTAGAGAGGCTGGGCCTAGTCAGGATAGATGGTGTGTAGATGAGGCTGGGCCTAGTCAGGTTATAGATGGTGGTGTAGATGAGGCTGGGTCTAGTCATGTGTATAGATGGTGGTGTAGATGAGGCTGGCCTAGTAAGGTATAAGATGGTGGTGTAGATGAGGCTGGGCCTAGTCAGGTTATAGATGGTGGTGTAGATGAGGCTGGGCCTAGTCATGTTATAGATGGTGGTGTAGATGAGGCTGGTCTAGTCAGGTTATAGATGGTGGTGTAGATGAGGCTGGGTCTAGTCAGGTTATAGATGGTGGTCTAGATGAGGCTGGACCTAGTCATGTTATAGATGGTGGTGTAGATGAGGCTGGGTCTAGTCAGGTTATAGATGGTGGTGTAGATAGGCTGGGTCTAGTCAGGTTATAGATGGTGGTGTAGATGAGAGCTGGGTCTAGCTCATGTGATGGATGGTGGTGTAGATGAGGCTGGGTCTAGTCAGAGGTATAGATGGTGGTGTAGATGAGGCTGGGTCTAGCCAGGTTATAGATGGTGGTGTAGATGAGGCTGGGTCTAGTCGGTTATAGATGGTGGTGTGTAGATGAGACTGGGTCTAGTCATGTTATAGATGGTGGTGTAGATGAGGCTGGGCTAGTCATGTTATAGAGAGGCTGGTTCTAGTCATGTTATAGAAGGTGGTGTAGATGAGGCTGGGCCTAGTCAGGTTATAGATGGTGTGTTAGATGAGGCTGGGTCTAGTCATGTTATAGATGGTGGTTGTAGATGAGGCTGGGTCTAGTCATGTTATAGATGGTGGTGGTGTAGATGACACTGGGTCTAATCATGTTATAGATGGTGGTGTAGATGAGGCTGGGCCTTGTCATGCTATAGATGGTGGTGTAGATGAGGCTGGGCCTAGTCATGTTATAGATGAGGCTGGGTCTAGTCAGGTTATAGATGGTGGTGTAGATGAGGCTGGGTCTAGTCAGGTTATAGATGGTGGTGTAGATGAGGCTGGGTCTAGTCAGTTATAGATGGTGTAGAAGAGGCTGGGGTCTAGTCAGGTTAAGATGGTGGTGTAGATGAGGCTGGTTAGTTCAGGTATAGATGGTGGTGTAGATGAGGCTGGGTCTAGTCAGGTTATAGATGGTGGTGTAGATGAGGCTGGGTCTATCAGGTTATAGATGGTGGTGTAGATGAGGCTGGGTCTAGTCAGGTTATGAGATGGTGGTGTAGATGAGGCTGGCCTAGTCAGGCTATTAGATGGTGGTGTAGATGAGGCTGGGCTAGTCAGGTTATAGATGGTGGTGTAGATGAGGGCTGGCCTAGTCAGGTTATAGATGGTGGTGTAGATGAGGCTGGGTCTAGTCATGGTTATAGATGGTGGTGTAGATTGAGGCTGGGCCTAGTAAGGTATAGTATGGTGGTGTAGATGAGGCTTGGGCCTAGTTCAGGTTATAGATGGTGGTGTAGATGAGGCTGGGCCTAGTCATGTTTAGATGGTGGTGTAGATTGAGCTGGGTCTAGTCAGGTTAATAGACGGTGGTGTAGATGAGGCTGGGTCTAGTTCAGGTTATAGATGGTGGTGTAGATGAGTGGACCTAGTCATGTTATAGATGGTGGTGTAGATGAGGCTGGGTCTAGTCAGGTTATTAGATGTGGTGTAGATGAGGCTGGGTCTAGTCAGCGTTATAGATGGTGGTTGTAGATGAGGCTGGGTCTAGTCAGGCTATAAATGGTGGTGTAGATGAGGCTGGGTCTAGTCATGCTATGGTATGGTGGTGTAGATGAGGCTGGGCCTAGTCAGTTATAGATGGTGCTGTAGATGAGGCTTGGTCTAGTCAGGTTAGTAGATGGTAGTGTGTAGATGAGGCTGGGTCTAGTCAGGCTATAAATGGTGGTGTAGATGAGACTGAGTCTAGTCAGGTTATAGATGGTGGTGTAGATGAGGCTGGGTCTAGTCAGGTTATAGATGGTGGTGTAGAGAGGCTGGTCTAGTCAGTATAGATGGTGTTGTAGATGAGGCTGGGTTCTAGTCAGGCTATAGACGGGGTGTAGATGAGCTGGCGGTCTAGTCAGGTTATAGATTGGTGGTGTAGATGAGGCTGGGTCTAGTCATGTGATGGATGGGGTGTAGATGAGGCTGGGTCTAGTCAGGGTATAGATGGTGGTGTAGATGAGGCTGGGTCTAGCCAGGTTATAGATGGTGGTGTAGATGAGGCTGGGTCTAGTCAGGTTATAGATGGTGGTGTAGATGAGGCTGGGTCTAGTCATGTTATAGATGGTGGTGTAGATGAGGCTGGGTCTAGTCATGTTATAGATGGTGGTGTGTAGATGACACTGGGTCTAATCATGTTATAGATGGTGGTGTAGATGAGGCTGGGCCTTGTCATGCTATAGATGGTGGTGTAGATGAGGCTGGCCTAGTCATGTTATAGATGAGGCTGGGTCTAGTCAGGTTATAGATGGTGTAGATGAGGCTGGGTCTAGTCAGGTTATAGATGGTGGTGTAGATGAGGCTGGTTCTAGTCAGGTTATAGATGGTGGTTGTAGAAGAGGCTGGGTTAGTCAGGTTATAGATGGTGGTGTAGATGAGGCTGGGTTTAGTCAGGTTATAGATGGTGGTGTAGATGAGGCTGGGTCTAGTCAGGTTATAGATGGTGGTGTAGATGAGGCTGGTCTAGTCAGGTTATAGATGGTGGTGTAGATGAAGCTGGTCTAGTCAGGTTATTGAAGGTGTGGTGTAGATGAGGCTGGGCCTTAGTCAGGCCTATAGATGGTGGTTAATGAGGCTGGCCTTAGTCAGGTTTAGATGGTGGTGTAGATGAGCTGGGCCTAGTCAGGTTATAGATGGTGGTGTAGATGAGGCTGGGTCTAGTCATGTTATAGATGGTGGTGTAGATGAGGCTGGCCTAGTAAGGTATAGATGGTGGTGTAGATGAGGCTGGGCTAGTCAGGTTATAGATGGTGGTGTAGATGTAGGCTGGGCCTAGTCATGTTATAGATGGTGGTGTAGATGAGGCTGGGTCTAGTCAGGTTATAGACCGGTGGTGTAGATGAGGCTGGGTCTAGTCAGGTTATAGATGGTGGTGTAGATGAGGCTGGACCTAGTCATTTATAGATGGTGGTGTAGATGAGGCTGGGTCTAGTCAGGTTATAGATGGTGGTGTAGATGAGGCTGGGTCTAGTCAGGTTATAGATGGTGGTGTAGATGAGGCTGGGTCTAGTCAGGCTAAAATGGTGGTGTAGATGAGGCTGGGTCTAGTCATGCTATTGGATGGTGGTGTAGATGAGGCTGGGCCTAGTCAGGTTATAGATGGTGGGTGTAGATGAGGCTTGGTCTAGTCAGGTTATAGATGGTGGTGTAGATGAGGCTGGGTCTAGTCAGCGGCTATAAATGGTGGTGTAGATGAGACTGAGTCTAGTCAGGTTATAGATGGTGGTGTAGATGAGGCTGGGTCTAGTCAGGTTATAGATGGTGTGTAGAAGAGGCTGGGTCTAGTCAGGTTATAGATGGTGTTGTAGATGGGGCTGGGTCTAGTCAGGCTATAGACGGTGGTGTAGATGAGGCTGGGTCTAGTCAGGTTATAGATGGTGGTGTAGATGAGGCTGGGTCTAGTCATGTGATGGATGGTGGTGTAGATGAGGCTGGGTCTAGTCAGGGTATAGATGGTGGTGTAGATGAGGCTGGGGGCTAGTCCAGGTTATAGATGGTGGTGTAGATGCAGGCTGGGTCTAGTCAGGTTATTATATGGTGGTTGTAGATGAGGCTGGGTCTAGTCATGTTATAGATGGTGGTGGTGTAGATGAGACTGGTCTAGTCATGTTATAGATGGTGGTGTAGATGAGGCTGGGCCTTGCATGCTATAAGATGGTGGTGTAGATGAGGCTGGGCCTAGTCATGTTATAGATGAGGCTGGGGTCTATCATGTTAATAGATGGTGGGTGTAGATGAGGCTGGCCTACAGGTTATAGATGGTGGTGTGTAGATGAAGCTGGGTCTAGTCATGTTATAGATGGTGGTGTAGATGAGGCTGGTGTCTAGTCATGTTATAGATGGTGGTGGTTGTAGATGACACTGGGTCTAGGTCATGTTTATAGATGGTGGTTTGTAGATGAGGCTGGGCCTTGTCATGCTATAGATGGTGGTGTAGATGAGGCTGGGCCTAGTCATGTTATAGATGAAGCTGGGTCTAGTCGTTTTATAGATGTGGTTGTAGATGAGGCTGGGCCTAGTCAGGTTATAGATGGTGGTTTAGATGAGGCTGGGTCTAGTCATGTTATAGATGGTGGTGTAGATGAGGCTGGGCCTAGTCAGGTTATAGATTGGTGGTGTAGATGAGGCTGGTCTAGTCAGGTTATAGATGGTGTGTAGATGAACTGGTCTAGTCAGGTTATAGATGGTTGTGTAGATGAGGCTGGACCTAGTCAGGTTATGCTA
>NW_019944690.1:0-5679 GCF_002910315.2 Salvelinus sp. IW2-2015
CCGGCCGACTGGAGGGCAAATGCAGTCGTTTAGTTGAGACAACCGACCAGTACGTGAACCGGCCTGATATATTACAAGCAATTAGAGGAGCTTACGGGCAAACGACTGGATCTGTTCATGAGGTAGTTGAGGGAAGCGAGGGATGGAGGGAGGGAGGGACGCCAGGGAAGGGTAGCTAGAACTCTTGCTTTTCCGACCACTGCAGGCAAAATAGCATTTGATTGTTTTATAGTAGAAAAAAGAAACATCAGGAGGAGCATCAGCGTCAGAGATATTTTTTTTCCTCTGAGTAGTCTTTAACACCATCCGGGATGACCATGCTCTTGAGAGGTTAGGCTTCTATGTTAAAGACAGCTTCTTGGATCCATTACTAGTCCATTATCCCTAACTCATCTCAAGCTAATGAATTTATTGCTTAGTGAAACATGAAGTAGATTTTTTATAGATTATTCTAATTGCTATGGCAGGTGGGTGCCAGCACTGTTAGCTCGCGGTGTCATTCCCATAGCATAGACGAAGACTCGGGGTGAAACGTTGTACAATAAAACGATGGGAGCATTCAACAGTGCTATTATCTTTTTTCCATAGCAACTCATAGAGAAGTCACTGCGTCTCTGATCAGCTACAGTAGGCTAGTACTGTGATAGTGTGGTGATCTGGCAGGGTGACTAACAGTGAGCTTTTAGAAGAAGTCCCTGTACTGGTTATTGGAGCCCTGTTGTTGTTAAACAGCTCTCACCAGACAGGTCACAGCTGACTCTAAGGAGATCCGCATACACAACTTACACCACACACAAGCACACACCACAACACACAACAGCACACACACACCACACACACACACACACACACCACACAACACACAACAACAACACACTTACACACACACACACACACCACACACACACACACACACAACACACAGAACAGAGCAGTGGCAGGGAACAAAAGAGGGACAGACAGACAGTGGCCTGTGACTTTCTGAGTTTGAGCAGCATTCTCGGCCCTGTGTGCTCTGCTGGTCGCGCAGAATTTTTAATAACCTCTTTGATTACGATTTCCTCCAGCAGCTATTTACGGCGGGAATTTGGCGGGCAGGTTTAAAGGGCAACTGGCTCGGGTTGTTTTGCTCATTGCACTTCTATGAATACCAATAATCGATGCTCTTGACCCTTGTTATCCTGTTCACCATATTTTGGTGTTACTATTCCTTTGTTGCTCGGCTGCAACAGATGAGGGGTGCCTTAAACAGCTGTTACCTGTGTGTCCCGCCCTTTTACTCTGCAGAGTCGCTCCAGGCAAGAGGACCCAGAGCAGGCTCGGCTGAAACAAAGCTAAGGAGCGTAAGCGCTGTGCTGGAGATCATTACCCTTGAACAATTTTCCAAGCACTTCACATATACATTTTTCATGCCTCGCTACATATGTATGCCATTTAAAGGTCTGACCTTAAAGTTGTAGGAATTATTGTGCTGATTGATGTCCGCCTCGTTTTGGAAAAGTGGTTTCTATAGAACAGAGACACCCACACCAAAGAGATGCCTCCTTCTCTTTTCTCTCTACTTTTTCTTCTCTTTCCATCTCTCTTTTCTGGCTCCGATAAATTTTGGAGAACTTGCTGTTCATTGTGCATGGCTCTTTCAAAGAGATAGATCTGGGGGAGTCCTATCAGTGTTTGTGAGTACGCGGCTTTATCACTATTCATTTCATGCACTCTCCCGTAGAGCCATTTGCATTGTAAAGGCCTGTATTTAGAACATCATTTGCTTCTTTTACTGTCACAAGTTATATCAGGTGGGGAGAAAAGTCATTCCTTTGTTACTACACTGCGATTTTTGCAGTGTTTTTCTACTTCACACAGCATGTAGAGTCGTCTGTAATTTTTATCATAGGTACACTTCAAACTGTGAGGAGCGGAATTTCAAACAAAAATCCGAAAATCACATTGTATGAATTTTAAGTAATTAATTTGCCATTGTTTATTGCATTGACATAAGTATTTGATCACGCTCGCAACCAGTCAAAGAATTCCGGCTCTCACAGACTCGTGCTGCTTTTCTTTTTGGAGAAGCCCTCCTGTTCTCCACTCATTACCTGTATTAACTGCACCTGTTTGAACTCGTTACCTGTATAAAAGACACCTGTCCACACACTCAATCAAACAGACTCCAACCTCTCCACAATGGCCAAGACTAGAGAGCTGTGTAAGGACATCAGGGATAAAATAAGTCAAAGCTTTATCTCGGCCACTCATTCACTGTCTTCTTGGTAAGCAACTCCAATGTATATTTGGTCTTGTGTTTTACGTTATTGTCCTGCTGAAAGGTGAATTCATCTCCCAGTGTCTGGTGTAAAGCAGACTGAACCAGGTTTCCTCTAGAATTTTGCCTGTGCTTAACTCCATTTAATAATTTTTTTATCCTGAAAAACTCACCAGTCCTTAATGATTACAAGCATACCCATAAAATGATGCCGCCACCACTATGCTTGAAAATATGGAGATTGGTACTCAGTTATGTGTTGTACATGTATTGGATTTGCAAAAAGTTAATTGCTTTGCCACATTTTTTGCAGTATTACTTTAGTGCCGTGTTGCAAACTGGATGCACGTTTTGGAATATTTATATTCTGTACAGGCTTCCTTCTTTTCACTCTGTAAATTAGGTAGGTATTTAGGAGTAACTACAATGTTGTTGATCCATCCTCAGTTTTCTCCTATCACAGCCATTAAACTCTGTAACTGTTTTAAAGTCACCGTTGGCCTCATAGTGAAATCCCTGATCGGTTTCCTTCCTCTCATTGGTCTTTGTGGTTGAATCTGTGTTTGAAATGCAACACTTTACTGAGGGATCGTACAGGTAATTGTAAGTATGGGTTACAGAGATGAGGTAGACATTCCAAAATCATGTTAAACACTATTATTGCACATAACGAAGGGGTCGAATACTTATTGACTCAAGACATTTCAGCTTTTCATTCTAAAAACATAATTACAATTTTACATTATGGGTTATTGTGTGTAGGCCAGTGACCAAATACATCTCAATTTAATACATTTTAAATTTAGACTGTAACACAACAGAATATGGAAAAAGTCAAGGGGTGTGAATACTTTCTGAAGGCACTGTAGACCATAGTAGATCTAGCAACATAGAGCTGCTTAGCCACATTCAAATTCTATGTCCATACTAGTGTACCACTTAGTATGAAGCAATGTATTGGACATGCAATCCAAGTGGTATGCTATGGACATTAGAATGGGGATCTTCTCTCCTCCACTCTGCTCTCTGTAAAGAGATCTTACACTACCACCACACCAGTGTGAGGTGAAGTGGTGCTTTTCCTTGGCTCTGTTCATTCGTTTAGAACCTTGAGACTAGATCTCAGCCTCCCCATAAGCCCTAGCTGCATATGCAAATGAGGCAGTGTAATAGGCTSTGCTGCGATAGGTTCGCCSCGGGGCGGTGTGATCAAAGTGGATCTCCTCCCCGTTAAGTGGCAGGCCGCTCATCATCTGGATGGGGCCAGATTATCTCCTGAGAAAGAAACGCGGCACGCGCACATTCTCATTTTCATTTTAGAATTTCAGAAGGAGCAGAGGGAGGGGGGTTGGGGGGTGAAATTGTTACTTTATGTAATGTTAAGTGCGACAGTCAGGGATGACACCACTACAGGGGGAGTTTTTTTTCTACGTTTTTTCGTCCCCCCTTCTCTCTTTTTTTGCTTAATGGCCGTCGTTTCTCAGTCCCGTGCCTCTCTGGTTTTCATCACCTGACTGGCTCAAGGGGACAGAGCTAGCTGTTTGTGTCACCACGGTTACCGCGGAGGGAGTCTGTCGGTGACGGCTCCTTGTTCAGCACATCTACACAGATGTCATCAGGATAATGAGGCTGAGCTGCTCTTCCAGGCAACGGACGGACGGGTGGACAATCCTGCCACCCCTCTCTCCAAAAATAATTTTCTATGACAGTGTTATATACTTGTTACAAGAAATGTGTGTTGAAATTGAGTTGGCGCCTGATTTGTTTGTAAAGGCAGGTGTGGTATATTGGGAGGGAACAGGGAGGAGGTGTTGGTGAACTTTTTTGAGGCGCTTGCAGGTGAATTACACCCAGTCAGAGTGGGATGATAGCATGTGTATGATAGAGACACATACTCTGGTAGTGTGATGGCAGCCTTGGCTCCATGTGGCCTCTATCAGACCTCTCCAGTTTCCACCTCAACCTAATCCATCGCTCTTCCCCCCTCAGACCTCAGTACCGCCCAGGCAGATAGCAAAAGGCATAAGGCCAAACGTGTGTAGCACCCCAGTTTCCTCCATTCAGAAACATTCGCCCCAAAAGGTCAGATGGGCTATTTTAGAAATGCCCCCAGTGAAAATCAATGGCCAAAACGAGTATTCCTCATTTTTTTGTTGTTTGGTCTGGTCTGTGTGCTCTGTCTGAAATCCCACTGAGGCAGGAGGCGAGGCAGTGCCTAATCATCAGGTCCTCTCAGCACTGAGAGAGGGGTGGGGGGAGAGTGGACCAGGCCTACATACATCACAGTGTCAGACACACAGACACACTGCGGCCATAGATTCATCATCAGAACTCCGTCTGGAGGCAGGGAGAGGAGAGAGGAAGACTCTCTCTGGTCTAAACTCATCATCCCCAGGACCTCACATCTCACTGTGCACATCACGTCATTTCAACGTGGATAACTTGGTAATATTTGGTTGAGACGTTGATGAATGAGATTACAACCCAGTAAAAAAGACAGCCAAAAGTTAGTTGAATTTCCAATGTGTTATCACTATGCTTTCAACCATCTAAAAGCACAACCATATAAAATCACAACCAAATTCCAATGGAAAAACAATGTCTTATTTTTAGTTGTCACCCAAATGTACAGTATATCACTGTGCTTTCAACCATTTAAAAGCACAGCTACGTTGAAAAGGGAATACAATGTCAGATTTTTTGTTGTTGTATTAATTCAACCGATTAATGCGTTATCACTGTGCTTCATGTAATTGCAGAACCAATAGGCCTGGACTGCAGTTGAAATGACATTAAAAAGACATTGTGCAAGTGATCAATGTATTATTATTATTTAATGTATTACAACAGTAATTTTGAATTGTGTTTGGTTGACAACGCAAACAACATCAACGTTTGAAGGAGATGTACACTACCATTCAAAAGTTTGGGGTCACTTAGAAATGTCCTTGTTTTTGAAAGAAAAGCTATTTTTTTGTCCATGAAATAACATAAAATGCATCATAAATACAGTGTTGACATTGTTAATGTTGTAAATGACTATTGTAGCTCGAAATGGCAGATTTTTTAAAATGGAATATCTACAGTTGAAGTCGGAAGTTTACATACACCATAGCCAAATACATTTAAACTCAGTCCCCTGTTTTAGGTCAGTTAGGATCACCGCTTTATTGTAAGAATGTGAAATATAAGAATAATAGTAGAGAGAATTACTTTTATTTCTTTCATCACATTCCCAGCATTGCCTTTAAATTGTTTAACTTGGGTCAAACGTTTCGGGGAGCCTTCCACAATAATTTGGGTGAATTTTGGCCCATTCCTACTGACAGAGCTGGTGTAACTGAGTCAGGTTTGTAGGCCTCCTTGCTCGAACACGCTTTTTCAGTTCTGCCCACAAATGTTCTATGGGATTGAGGTCA
>NW_019944690.1:6774-13081 GCF_002910315.2 Salvelinus sp. IW2-2015
CCATTATCAGCAACCATCACTCCTGTGTTCCAATGGCACGTTGTGTTAGCTAATCCAAGTTGATCATTTTAAAAGGCTAATTGATCATTCGAAAACCCTTTTGCAATTATGTTAGCATAGCTGAAATCTAGTACCATCAAAACACCAGTCTCAAAGTCAACAGTGAAGAGGTGACCCCGGGATGCTGGCCTTCTAGGAAGAGTTGCAAAGAAAAAGCCATATCTCAGGCCAATAAAATGAAAAGAATAAGATGGGCAAAATAACACAGACACTGGACAGAGGAACTCTGCCTAGAAGGCCAGCATCCCGGAGTCACCTCTTCACTGTTGACGTTGAGACTGGTGTTTTGTGTGTACTATTTAATGAAGCTGCCAGTTGAGGACTTGTGAGGCTTCTGTTTCTCAAACTAGACACTCTATTGTTGTAACGTTCGTTTTCCTCCTCTTCTGAGGAGGAGCAAGGATTGGACCAATATGCAGCGTAGTTTAAAGACATAATCACGTTTATTTAAACGAAGACGAAAAACACTTGAACAAACTACAAAATAACAAACGACGTGAACAGACCTGAACTTGAGAACAAAACACATGAACGCACGAACAGGACGGAACACACGAACGAACGAAACGAAACAGTCCCGTGTGGTACAAACACTGACACAGGAACAATCACCCACAAACAAACAGTGAGAACAGCCTACCTTAATATGGTTCTCAATCAGAGGAAACGTAAAACACCTGCCCCTAATTGAGAACCATATCAGGCTAATACATTTAACCCAACATAGAAACACATAACATAGAATGCCCACCCCAACTCACGCCCTGACCATACTAAACAAAGACAAAATAAAGGAAATAAGGTCAGGAACGTGACAATTGTACTTGTCCTCTTGCTCAATTGTGCACCGGGGGCTCACACTCCTCTTTCTATTCTGGTTAGAGCCAGTTTGCGCTGCTCTGTGAAGGGAGTAGTACACAGCATTGTACGAGATCTTCAGTTTCTTGGCAATTTCTCGCATGGATTAGCCTTCATTTCTCAGAACAAGAGTAGACTGACGAGTTTCAGAAGAAAGTGTTTTGTTTCTGGCCACTTTGAGCCTGTAATGGAACCCACAAATGCTGATGCTCCAGATACTCAACTAGTCTAAAGAAGGACAGTTTTATTGCTTCTTTAATCAGAACAACAGTTTTCAGCTGTGCTAACATAATTTTAAAATGATCAACTTGGATTAGCTACAGTAACACAACGTGCCATTGGAACACATTAGTGATGGTTGCTGATAATGGGCCTCTGTACTCCTTTGTAGATATTCCGTAAAAAATCTGTCGTTTCCAGCTTCAATAGTCATTTACAACATTAACAATGTCTACACTGTATTTCTGATCAATTTCATGTTATTTTAATGGACAATTTTTAAAATTTTCTTTAAAAAACAAGGACATTTCTAAGTGACCCCAAACTTTTGAACTGTAGTGTATCTACCGCTTGGATAGTTCCATCTGAACCACAAGCTTAATCCCATTCTTTAAATTGTATTTTTGGTTGAGTTGGAGACGTGATATCAACATACTGTATCATTTGTTAACTTGTCAACAAGTTAATAGGCTAAATGTATTGCATTTCAGAAGTGATATTGAAATGTTTTTGCTTGTCAGTGCAACCAAATWWTAACATTTGAAGGAGATTTATCTTCTGCTTGGATMGTTTCTTCTCTGTGCCGCTGATGTAGTCTGGCTTTAATTCCAGTTTGTCTACAAATKAATAATTSATATGTTGGATTYACRTCTCCATCTCAACCAAAAATCTAAGTGAAAGAAAAGGACTAAATCAAATCAAACTTTAAATGCACTTTAAATAAAGTTTGATTTGATTTAGTCCTATTCTTTAACTGATTTGGTCACATTTATTTTGCTCTGTTAAACCTGCCCTTTGGAATGACTTCAATAGCAACAGTGAATCTATTTTGTTTTTAAGTGGAGATCTCTCAACAACCGTTCTCACGATATCACATTGGTAATAGTCAGTGACAAATGTCAAAATTGATCAGGGCTGGGCTCGGTTAAAACCCTGGAAGGGAGACCAAAGGGTACCTGTAGATAGATCAATTCTCCAGTAGGAGGTGCTGCCCAGCCTATTGTTTTTTGTCTGATAGTGGATATAACGTTGAAGATCTGACGTAGTTTTAAAGGTACAAATTCAACATATTTTATACAAGGTCTGTCTATGTTGCAATTTGGTTACCATGGTAACATACCCCTGTGGTTGAAATTTTACCCTCAAAATAAGAGTTGATGACTTATTCCACGTCACAATACATTGACAAATAACGTTGAAACAACGTTGATTCAACCAGTTTGTTCCCAGTGGGATGGTTCTGGCTTTGAGAACACAACTGAGAGGTCGCTCAGCTCTTTAGCCTATGATTGGTTGGGAGGAGTCGGTCAAACGTCTGTCAGCTGATTGGGATAAATGGTTTCCCTAGAATTTGTTGCCTTTGTAAGGAGAGGCTTTTATTTTGATGATGGCTCTTATCCTCCTAATTTCATTCTCGATCAAACCAGCTAAGAAATGCGGGTCATTGATGTTTCGGGCCATGGCTTTAGAATCTAATTTGTTGAAAACCATAAATAATTAATGGTAAATGTGTTATTGGAAAAGCCCAATTATATTTTATACACCACATGCAATGCCAAGGCTGAGTGCAAGCTTTTTGCTTCAGGTTTCCCACAAAAATAAACATTTAGATCATTGAAATAGTTGTAAAATGGGTTACAGACTTATCACAGCTTGATACACCTATGATAAACTTCCTGGCAAAATAGGAATTGAAAGAGGTGAACTTCCTCTTAGCTGCGTATTACAAATGTTATGTAGATACATGCTAAATAATCCAGATATCCACAGGTCTTCCACTCAAAATATTTCCCATTGTTGAGTTAAGGTTTCATCAGTGTTGTTTGGAAAGACTCAGCGGGGCTTATTTAATTGTTCATTTAATTATGTTCGAGAATTGAAGATCTCATTTTTGTATTAACTCCTCAATTGCAACAGTCCTACTTAAATAGTCCACATCTAGCACTATTTTATTTGTTTCATTTGTTGCTTTGGTTGTCCTGCGAGTTTCAACTTCTCTGTTTTGTTTTCCTTGTCTTTATTGTCCCATCTTCCCCTCGAGACATATCCTATAAAGAAAAAACTCACCAGGCTTTTAAAAATTACCTTTGGTGTTCTATGTTTTGGTTGAGGAGTATTATACCAAAGTCCTGTAATTGAGAGAGGGAATAACAAACAAAAAAAAGAGATTTTGCTACAGAGGACGCATTGCGGGCTCGTCCTTTCTCTTGCCAAGAAGCAGAGCCTGTGAAGACCGACTTCTTCTTGTGCCGCTGTTAGCACTCCTTGGGACTCCTGCGGACGTGGGAACTTGGGTACGCTGAGCTATCGCTCGTGTGCTGCGGGAGTCGACACAGCCAGCCTCCTCCGTTCCCGGCGTGGCACTAACAGGGAGAGGAGAGGAGCTGCAGGATTGAGGACACGTTTCAACTTAGGGAACACAACACACCACACCACACAGAGGAGAGAACAAGATGCTAAATCCTGGGCAAACCAGCCAGGACAACTCCATATTTCTCTGTAACCTCTTTCCTTTTTCTAAACTGCTTACCTTGTACGAGAACAATAAGCTCAAACCAGCTGCCCCCTTTTTATTGAGAAATGTAATTTGTGTATAGAAAATTCACAGGGACGGTAAGTTAGAGGAGGATGTAGATTATGTAAAGAGGAGAGAGGGTCTCTTCTCTTGCTGAGTTGATTCTCTAAGTGCTGCCAGCTCCTCTGCCTGCATGTTTCCAGTTAAGATTGTCATGTTGCTAATTATGAGAGCGTGCAGGCATGATTCACCTTGGGTAATTAGCAGACTATTGGCACACACCAGTTGCCTCGAGGCTAGTGTGAGACAGACGAGCCCAGCCTCAGTGTGCCCCTGCAGTCTCCCTCTCCCTCACTGCATGCCTCCTTCTCTCTTCTCCCTGCATTCCCTGTGAAGATTCTCTCTCATTCTCACTACCTTCCAACTTTTTTGATTTAGAAATGAATAATATCATTGCGATCGTTTTTCCCTCGTCCTCTTGAATATCTGAGTTCACATCTTTTGCCTAGAGCCAAATGCATACGATGATCGAATAGAAAGTGCTATGGATTGAGCAACCCGAATCAAACTCTTCAGAAAGAGAGGGAAAAGAGAGGGAGAAAGACTGCTAGCCCCAAGGCCCAGGGCACATTGTAAACGGGAAGACCTAATGTAGCATAAGCAAGAACATTTGCTCAAGTATTGACATTTTCCCTTAGACTAAAGCATTATTTTTAATGTTCACCGCTTTCCTGGCCTCTCCTTATAATGCTGCTGCTTGAATATGCTATCGGTGCATTTCTGGCGTTTCCTCTGTTTAAAGACGTATTCTTTAAAAATATTCTACAAATGTTATTCTACAGAATTGGATAATTACTATACCTCTGTGGATGGTTTTTTGGAGTGTGTTTTATACACATCAATTTTTAATACACAGTCTTATACACGGTTTAATTTCTGGAAAATTAGTTGCCAAATAAATACGAACCGGTTAGGGTCATGATAGTGGCCCTCACATGATGACCTTAGCTCCGGGGAGGGCTCATGGTGCTGAATAATTGGTTGTTGGCTCTGGAAATAGTTCTGACGTATCCATCCAGCTCAGGAGGAAATAGAACATGCTGAGACTATAACTAGGGTTCATTTCCATAGGTAATGTATATGTACAGTGGGGGAACAAGTATTTGATACACTGCCGATTTTTGCAGGTTTTCCTTACTTACAAAGCTTACTTTTCCTACTTTCAACATGTGAGAGACGGAATCTAAAACAAAATCCAGAAAATCACATTGTATGATTTTTAAGTAATTAATTTGCATTTATTGCATGACATAAGTATTTGATACATCAGAAAAGCAGAACTTAATATTTGGTACAGAAAACCTTTGTTTGCAATTACAGAGATCATACGTTTCCTGTAGTTCTTGACCAGGTTTGCACACACTGCCAGCAGGGATTTTGTGGCCTCACTCCTCCATACAGACCTTCCCAGATCCTTCAGGTTTCAGGGCTGTCCTGGGCAATACGGACTTTCAGCTCCCTCCAAAAGATTTTCTATTGGGTTCAGGTCTGGAGACTGGCTAGGCCACTCCAGGACCTTGAGATGCTTCTTACGGAGCCACTCCCTTAGTTGCCCTGGCTGGTGTTTCGGGTCGTTGTCATGCTGGAAGACCCAGCCACGACCCATCTTAAATGCTCTTACTGAGGGAAGGAGGTTGTTGGCCAAGATCTCGCGATACATGCCCCATCCATCCTTCCCTCAATACGGTGCAGTCGTCCTGTCCCTTTGCAGAAAATGCATCCCAAAGAATATAGTTTCCACCTCCATGCTTCACCGTTGGGATGGTTGTTCTTGGGGTTGTATCCTCATCCATCTTCTTCCTCAAACACGGCAAGTGGAGTTTAGACCAAAAAGCTCTATTTTTTGTCTCATCAGACCACATGACCTTCTCCCATTCCTCCTCTGGATCATCCAGTATGCGTCATTGGCAAACTTCAGACGGGCCTGGACATGCGCTGGCTTGAGCAGGGGGACCTTTGCGTGCGCTGCATGATTTTAACTCTATGACGGCGTAGTGTGTTACTAATGGTTTTCGTTGAGACTGTGGTCCCAGCTCTCTTCAGGTCATTGACCAGGTTTGCCGTGTAGTTCTGGGTATATCTCACCTTCCTCATGATCATTGATGGCCCACGAGGTGAGATCTTGCACGGAGGACCCAGACCGAGGGTGATTGACCGTCATCTTGCACTTCTTCCATTTTCTAATAATTGCGCCAACAGTTGTTGCCTTCTCACCAAGCTGCTTGCCTATTGTCCTGTAGCCCAGCCCAGCCTTTTGCAGGTCTACAATTTTATCCCTGATGTCCTTACACAGCTCTCTGGTCTTGGCCATTGTGGAGAGGTTGGAGTCTGTTTTGATTGAGTGTGTGGACAGGTGTCTTTTATTACAGGTAACGAGTTCAAACAGGTGCAGTTTATACAGGTAATGAGTGAGAAGCAGGAGGGCTTCTTAAAGAAAAACTAACAGGTCTGTGAGAGCCGAATTCTTACTGGTTGGTAGGTGATCAACATACTTATGTCATGCAATAAAATGCAAATGAATTACTTACAATCATTACAATTTTCTGGATTTTGTTTTTAGATTCCGTTCTCTCACAGTTGAAGTGTACCTATATT